>NC_046165.1:79122448-79422448 GCF_011064425.1 Rattus rattus | reverse complement strand
GGTCAGCCACTTCCGTAATCTCTGTGCCGTCTTTACCCCAGCACATCATGCTGGCAAGAGAATGTTTAAGTATTTTGAAATGTATTAAAACAAAACTACAGCACATCAAAATAAGGGGTGGTTGGGGTTGGGGATTTAGCTCAGTGGTAGAGCGCTTGCCTAGCAAGCGCAAGGCCCTGGGTTCGGTCCCGAGCTCCGAAAAAAAGAAAAGAAAAAAAAAATTAAGGGGGTGGTTAATTATGGGTTAATTATTGCTAAACAGGCATTTCAAGATCAATTTATGGCTTTAGACTGCTATAAGGAAAATGATGGAGTAACCTCAGTGATTCGAGCATCTAAAAGTACCTGGGAGGAGAATGAGAAACCAACCCAAAATAAAAAAAGGAAAGAAATAATGAAAGAGCAATGGTATCACAATATTTATTTTTAATTAAAGAAAAATGAATAACCCATGTAGGACTGAGATCGGGGATCCACTACGACAGGACCTACAAACATTGGCATGGTGGAAGAGAGGCTTAAACAACCGCATGCCAGCCAATCCACAACTCAGATGACGAGAGGGAATCTTCAGCTGACCCAATCTAACACCGAATTAGAAAATAGAACTCTGAATTGCCTCAACACCTTCAAAGGAGTTGACATCATAATATAGCAACTGCCAGGTCATGTGACTCCAGAAAAAATTATAATAAACATTTAAAAGAGTGAAAAATCAACTTAATGGAATCACTTTCAAAAAGTATATGAAACGGCTCCCTGTTTGTTTGCTGACAACAAGTAACTTCCTAAAGATGTTATAAAAAATTGTAGACAAATAATTCCCATGCGCATAGACACAGAAAGCATTCATTAGGGGAATGTACATGATCTAGGCATATGTATAATGTGTGTGTGTACATGTATGATGACGAATATATCATAACTAAAGAAAAGGAGGCTAGGAATTTGAGAACGAGAGGGCAGATAGGAGGGTTTGGAGGAAGGAAAGGGAAGATAAAATGATATAATTAAATTTTGATTTTTAAAATTTTACATATTTATACATACATACATAAATATGTATATGTATGTTTCCCAGTATCTGATACTAGAGGCAACGAGGCTCTGGGGAAACAGAGTAGGGGGTAGGAACGCTGAAGGAAGGAGAATCTACCAAACACTTCCTTTGAAGATATAATGATATCTAATAACCTGTATGCTAATGATTGGAGTATTATCAAATAAAACACAATACTATATAAAAGAAATGAAACGTTGTTATCAAGGTGAATTTATACCAGAAGTGAAGTTTCCTCAATACTTTAAAAGCAGTTAATATAATTCATAATTCATGTAATTAATATCAACAAACCACAGAAGAAAACTATATACATATATAATATATATATAATATCAGCTATGTGTGTAGCTGTAGTTGATATGTGTACATGGGTGTAGCTTCTGACAGTTCTAGAAGACCCATTTCCACAGCAAACTTCCTGATCTTCTGGCTTTTAGCCATCTTTCTGCGCACAATGGTCACTGAGCTTCAGATGTGTCAGTTGGGACTGGGTACCACATGATCTCTTGTTCTCTACATTTTGATGTAGTTTAGTTTTGTGCCATGGTATCTGTGTATAACAGAGTATTGTACTGCAAGAAATGGATGAAAATTACAGTCTTAAGGAAAAAAAAACCTGGATTACAGATGTGCTAACACAGAAGGAAAACTCTCTCAGATCTTAACCCTAGACAGAAAACTTTGGGCAACTAGAGAATGCTAAGAGGAGGAGAAATACTTTTCCCTAGGAAGAGCCCCCGAATTGGTTACCCAATTCCAAATAATCAGTTCTAAGATGGTATAGACAAAGGTAACATTATACAGACTGAGTAGATTGTATTTAGAAATATCTTTATCTGTAAATATAATTATACAGATATAAAATATATATGCTATATATGTGCTATATATAGTGCAACAATTAAAGAAAAGGAGGTCATATATTTCAGAGAAAACAAAGTGGTTTTGCATGGGAAGAGTTGGAGGGAAGAAAGGAAAAGGGGAAATGATAAAATTATTATAATTTCAAAAATAAGAAATTATTATGAATAAAAATGCCTATTCTGTTGTAAATTGTGCTCACGGCTTACTTATTGTGTTTTGAGTGTGTTCACACCTGGTCACTGTGATGCAGCCCTGATACAATCATCTTCATAAAGTGAGGGTGTTTATTTTGCTCATGATTTCAGGGCTCATGATTGGCCCAGAGCCTTTTCAAACTTAAGTGAGGCGAAATGGGAAGCCAGGAGTACCCGGCAGAGTCAAGCCATTCATATCATAGCCAGAAAGTGAAAGAACGGAAGACAATGAGCTCGAGTCCCACAGTCCCCTTCAAGGGCATGTCCTGCCAGCCAGAAGACCTCTCTCCTGGCCCTGGCACTTAAGTTCCTAGGACCTTCCAGTAGCGTCAAGTTTTCACACATGGCTTTAAAGGGAACATTCGATACACAAATTCTGGCAATGATTATTTGAGTTATTGCTGTTTTCTGACTATTTTGATCATCTTGTATCTCTGTTTGTGTATTTCACTACACACAGCATTTATGCACATAAACCTCTTTAGGGGACATTCCGATGGATGGCTTACTAATTATAAGCCATTTTCATTGTTTTCTAATGGCAAACTTTTTCCTAAGTAGCCATTGGAATTTGCTCAATTTAATGCCATTGTACAGTTTCATTATAGTCAATCTAACTAGGGCACTGAGGCACCAACTTATTGTGGTTTCAGTTTTCATTTTCTAAATTAGAGTTTCTAGGCTGAGCACTTTTTCTTTCAGGAGTCACGTGTTTATTCTCTTGTGAAGTTGGTTTAAAGTTTCCACACCAGTATTTGCATGCCTGTCTTTTTTTCTGGCCATTTCTTAGTGGTAAAATATTGAGTTATTTTTTTTTTGCTTTCTTTTCTTATATTTTGCTAACTAGGTCAATAGTCAAATAAGAAAATTGCATGCAAGATTGTTTTAGTCTACAGCACATTTTATGATATCCTATTTATTCACCGTTATGGTAGAAATGATAATTTCCAAGTTAAGGGTCTTATAAACAGTCGTGAACAGTCCTTTATAAAGGCATAGATGTCAGAAGAGAGGCTGCTGGGCCTCAAATAGCTGACATCTATATCTATGTACAAAGACTCATGACTTCATCCTTGGTATTCACTTTTCTGACATTCAGACTTGTAGTGCAGTGATAGCAAGAAGAAAAACAAACCAAAAATGGAAATCAAAATGAAGGGAGGTTTGCTATTGAAGACCTGTGCCTGTCTGAATATCTTTGGGATTGTCGTATCTGGAGCAATCGAGAAAGAAGAAATAACATAAAAAGCAGGGATTGGGCAAGCCAGATGCTCTGATGCAAACACACAAGAGCCCCCAAAATGCAGGGTGTTTGCCATACCCAACTGAAGGAGAGGAATGTCTATTGTATACAGATGAACAAAATAACAGGTTAGCTAACCACTGCAGGGGCACAGTCCCAGAGTGCATCCCTCCAGGAGTAGAGGGCTATGGTTGATACTTTCCATACACCTTGTCAACATTCTTTTTTAAAATTTATTTTTATTGGGTATTTTATGTATTTACATTTCAAATGTTATCCCCCTTCCCCCCTCTCATATTCCGCTCCCCTTCCCCTGCTTCTATGAAGATGCTCCCACACCCACCCACCCACCCACTCCCAACTCTGGCATTCCCCTATACTGGAGAATTTCCCTACTACAAAGCCTTCACAGGACCAAGGAGTTCTCCAAATGATGCCAGACAATGTCATTCTCTGCTACATATGTGGCTGAAGCCATGGGGTTCCTCCATGTGTACTCTTTGGTTGGTGGTTTAGACCTTGGGAGCTCTGGGATATCTGGTTGGTTGATATTGTTGTTCTTCCTATGAGGTTACAAGCCCTGTCAACTCTTTCAATCCTTTCTCTATCTCCTCCATTGGGGTCCCCATGCTTAGTCTGATAGTTAGCTGCAAGCATCCTCATCTGTATCAGTTAGGCTCCGGCAGAGCCTGTCAGGAGATTATCCTGACAAGCACTTCTTGGCATCAACAATAGTGACTGGGTTTGGTGGCTGCATATGGGGATGGATGCCCAGGTGAAGCAGTCTCTGGGTGACTTTCCTGCTCCACTCTTTGTCCCTGTATTTCATCCCATGAGTATTTTGTTCCCCCTTCTAAGGACTGAAGCATCCACATTTTGGTCTTCCTTCTTCTTAAGCTTCATGTGGTCTGTGGATTGTATCTTGGGTAGTCTGAGCTTTTGAGCTAATATCCACTTATCAGTGAGTGCATACCACGTGTTCCTTTGTGACGGGGTTACCTCACACAGGATGATATTCTAGTCCCACCCATTTGCCTAAGAATTTCATGAAGTCATTGTTTTAATAGCTGAGTAGTACTCCATTGTGTAGATGTACCACATTTTCTGTGTCCATTTTTCTGTTGAAGGACATCTGGGTTCTTTCCAGGTTCTGGCTATTATAATTAAGGCTGCTATAAGTAAATTCACAACTATGGGCTAGCAGACATAACTGGCTCTCTGAGGTTTAATTGAAGGCCCAGTGTCTTTGCTGCAGGGTGACTTTGTGCACTCTCTATAAGTCAAAGCAAGATATGCAACTTCCTCATTATGTTAGGTTCTAGAGAAGAGCAAAACCATACACATGTATGTACCTCACTTTTGAACTATACTACCCTCACAGGGTCTTTTATTTTCTAAACTTCCTCCTTTTAAAAGGACTATAGGTTTTGACTTTTAGATTGATTTTCCCCATGAGAAACTACATATCAAGAAAATCTATTGTGTAGCAGGGAATATATATATATATATATATATATATATATATATATGCCATGGCTTGTCTGCATTAATTTGATTATGACTTGTGAATATATATGGAACTATATAGCATTAGTATTGTCATACAGATTAGAAAGTTATCACTTCAAGTCCAGTTACCAGTTATGATAAAGGGAATTGCATTGGCTCAACTGTACCCCCACAGATATTGTGTTTTATATGATAGTCTTCCTAGCACAAAGGAAGAATTGATTAGCTGTTGCAAAATAACTTATCTAGTAAAACTTTAAATATTTACTGTGTAGCCTTTAAGAAATGAAATGCTGGGACCATTGAGGTTACTCAATTGGTAAATGTATCTATTCCCAAGCCTATGACCTGAATTCAATCCCTAGGAAATTACATGGTAGAAGAAAAAATCTCTTCCAACAATTTGTCCTCTGACTTCCACATTTGCTTTCTGGCATTTATTTAGTTAAGGGCCTTGAATTCCTGATCTTTCCAAGACTTTTATCATGAAGGAGTGTTGAATTTGGTCAAATGCTTTCTCACATCTAATGAGATGATCATGTGGTTTTTTTTCTTTGAGTTTGTTTATATAGGGGATTACATTGATGAATTTCTGTATATGGAACCATCCCTGCATCTATGGGATGAAGCCTACTTGATTATGATAGATGATTATTTTGATGTGTTCTTGGATTGAGTTACCAAGAATTTTATTGAGTATTTTTCCATCAATATTCATGAAGGAAATTGGTCTGAAGTTCTCTTTCTTTGTAGAGTCTTTGTGTGGTTTAGGCATAAGCATAATTATGGCTTCAAAGAATGAATTTCATAGTATTCCTTCTGTTTATATATTGTGGAATGGTTTGAAAAGTACTGGTATTAGGTCTTCATTGAAGGTCTGATAGAATTCTACATCTACTCTTGAGCTATTTTATTGGTTGGGAGATTTTAATGGCTTTTTAATAACTACTTCTATTTCTTTAGAGGTTATGAGACTACTTAGATGGCTTATCTGACCCTAATTTAACTTTGGTACCTGGTATCTGTCTAAAAAATTGTTCGTTTCCTCCAGATTTTCCAGTTTTCTTGAGTATAGGCTTTTGTATTAGGATCTAATGGGTTTTTTTTAATTTCCTCAGTTTCTGTTGTTATGTCTCACTTTTCATTTCTGATTTTGTTAATTTGGATACCCTATCTGTGCCCTCTGATTAGTCTGGCTAAGGCTTTATCTATCTTGTTGATTTTCTCAAAGAACCAGCTCCTGGTTTTGTTGATTCTTTGTATAGTTCTTTTTATTTCTACTTGGTTGATTTTAGCTCTGAGTTTGACTATTTCCTGCCATCTACTCCTCCTGGGTGTATTTGCTTCTTTTTGTTCTAAAGCTTTTAGTTGTGCTGTCAAACTGCTAGTGTGTGCTCTTTCCAGTTTTATTTTGGAGGTACTCAGAGCTATGAGTTTTCCTCTTAGTACTGCTTTCATTGTGTCCCATAAGTCTGGTTATGTTGTGCCTTAATTTTCATTAAATTCTAAAACGTCTTCAATTTCTTTATTTCTTCCTTAACCAAGTTATCATTTAGTAGAGCGTTGTTCATCTTCCATATGTATATGGGCTTTCTGTTGTTTTTGTTGTTATTGAAGACCAGTCTTAGTCCATGGTGATCTGATAGGATGCATGGCATTATTTCAATCTTTTTCTGTTTTCTGACAGATCATATATGGTCAATTTTGGAGAAAATACCATGAGGTGCCGAGAAGGTATATTGTTTTATTTTAGGAAGAAATGTTCTATTGATACCTGATAATTCTCTTTGGTTCATAAATTCTGTTAGTTTCATTTTGTGTTTGTTTAGTTTCTGTTTCCATGATCTGTCCATTGCTGAGAGTGGGGTGTTGAAGTCTCCCACTATTATTGAGTGTAATTCAATGTGTGCTTTGAGCTTTAGTAAAGTTCCTTTTATGAATGTGTGTGCCCTTGCATTTGGAGCACACACATGTTCAGAATTGAGAGTTCATCTTGGTGGATTTTTCCTTTGATGAGTATGAAGTGTCCTTCTTTATCTTTTTTGATAACTTTTGGTTGAAAGTCAATTTGATTCGATATTAGAATGGCTACTCCAGCTTGCTTCTTGGTACCATTTGCTTGGAAAAGTAGTTTTCTAGCCTTTTATTCTGAGATACTGTCTGTCTTTGACACTGAGGTGTGTTTCCTATCTGCAGCATGCTGGGTCCTGTTTATGTATTCAATCTGTTGGCCTATGTCTTTTTATTGGGGAATTGAGTATACTGATATTAAGAGATATTAAGGAATAGTGATTGTTGTTTCCTGTTATTTTTGTTGTTAGAGGTGAATTTATGTTTGTGTGGCTATCTCCTTTGGGTTTTTTTGTTTATTTGTTTTTGTTTTTGTTTTTGTTTTTTTTTTGTTTTTTTGTTTGTTTGTTTTTGCAAGAAGATTGCTTTCTTGCTTTTTCTAGGGTGTAGTTTCTCTCCTTGTGTTGAAGTTGTCCATCTTTTGTGGGCTGGATTTCTGGAAAGACATTTTGTAAATTTGGTTTTGTCATGGAATATCTTGGTTTCTCCATCTATGGTAACTGAGAGTTTTGCTGGATATAGTAGCCTAGGTTGGCATTTGTGTTCTCTTAAGGTCTGTATGACTTTTGCCCAGGATCTTCGAGCTTTCATCGTCTCTAATGAAATGTCTGGTGCAATTCTGACAGGTCTGCCTTTATATATTACTTGACATTTCACCTTTATTGCTTTTAATATTCTTTCTTTCCTTTGTGTATTTGCTGTTTCGACTATTATGTAGTGAGAGGAATTTCTTTTCTGGTCCAATCTATTTGGAGTTCCATAGACTTCTTGTATGTTCATGGGCATCTCTTTCTTTAGGTTAGGGAAGTTTTCTTCTATGATTTTGTTGAAGATATTTACTGGACCTTTGAGCTGGGAGTCTTCACTCTCTTCTATACCTATTATCCTTAGGTTTGATCTTCACATTGTGTCCTGGATTTCCTGGATGCTTTGGGTTAGGAGCTTTGTGCATTTTCTTTGACAGTTGTATTGATGTTTTCTATGGTATGTTCTGTCCCCAAGATTCTCTCTTCTATCTCTTATATTTGATTCATAATGCATGCATCTATTACTCCTGATCTCTTCTCTAGGTTTTCTATCTCCAGGGTTGCCTCCCTTTGTGATTTCTTTATTGTTTCTATTTCCATTTTAAATCCTGGATGGTTTTGTTTTATTCCTTCACCTGTTTGGTTGTGCTTTCCCATTACTCTTTAAGGGATTTTTGTGTTTCCTCTTTAAGGCCTTCTACTTGCTTACCTGTATTGTCCTGTATTTCTTTAAGGAAGTTATTTATGTCCTTCCTAAAGTCCTCTATCATTATCATGAGATGTTATTTTCAATCCAACTCTTGTTTTTCCGGTGTGTTGGTGTATCTGGTACTTACTTTGGTGGGAGAACTGGGTTCTGTTGATGCCAAGTAGTCTTGATTTCTGCTGTTTAGGTTCTTGTGTTTGCCTCTCACCATCTGGTTATCTCTGATGTTAGGTGCTCTTGCTTTCTCTGACTGGAGCTTGTCCCTCCTGTGGGTCTGTGAGCCTGTGATCTTAGGAGTGAGAGCACTCCTGTTTGATCAGGCAGATTTTTGGTATGGAGGGTTGTGGTACAGCCTTAACTCTGGGTACAGATGGAGATCAGAAGGCCCTTGTCAACATTCTTGATAATACCTAGCAAAGGTCTTGCCATTGCCATGAGTCTGAGCCCTTGGGGTCGTTGAAGCCTTTGTTCTTGTCATAATACTTACTCACTCAGAACTTCATCCAATCTCTACAGTTTTCAGCATTTTGTTACAAAAAAATTCAAGAAATAGAAAAGTTGAAAGACGAGTGCCAGAAATACAAATGTGTCAATCATCTGAACAAAATTGACTTAACTCCCTCCCTAAAACTTAACATTGATGGAAAATGTGACAGGAGCAGGGGGATTGATAAGGAAATTCAACATACAAAATGTTTGAAATTGAAATGACTCTAAAAATGAAGCCATTTATCTCATTGCACTTTATAGACCTGCTTAGACCCTCAGCAGCTCCCTCGCCATCCCTTCCTTGTAGTAAGCTTTCCTGTATCTGTGACAGAGTGAGATGATATAAGAGCATCACACTGACATCAAGCAGTGCCAAAGCTCCACTTCTGTAACTGTGGGATCTTCAAGTCTCCAAGGACAGGCACCTGATTCTCTGGTCATTGTGTCATTCTGTTTTCCACAGTTGGGCCTTTTCCTGGGTGTGAACAATGTCTACTTCTATTCCTTAGCTGCTGTGGCCTTTCCTGTTTTAGACAGACTCAAATTTTATTGTATCTTCTTTCCTTTTTGTAGACTAGACAATGCACAGAGGTGCCATTTTCCATCTATGAATCTACATCATCATACCAAGGAAAACTGAAGATAGAAAATATCTCCCCTACCACCTAAATGACCTAAGCTGGGGTATCCTTGAAAAAAAAGTTCACTGACATCCCTGTGGAAACCTGAGGAAAATCAAAGCATAATCTTGTTGTTGTTGTTGTTGTTGTTGTTGTTGTTGTTGCTGCTGCTGCTGCTGCTATGTTTTCTTACTCCTAAGCTCCTTTCTACTTCTTACTCTGAATTAGGACAGAAAGGGGGCAGTCTGTTGGACTTCAATTTCCCCTATATCATGACACCCGTGGGTAAGCTTACAGAATAGACATGTATTTTATAGTACCTGACAACTCTGCATATTAGTCCTTGCAGCATGTCCCCTCTCCTATCCTCTTTTCTAACAAGCAGCCTCCTCATTGGGTTGATCTGAGGTTTAAGTAAGATTCTGTACACTAATTGCTTAGTCCAGTTTATACATCTGAAATAACATCTGGCTGTTGATCATTACATATCAGCTATCACATTATCCAGCCAACCATGATTTAAATGCACTCAAGTGCATAGTGGTCTGTCTGTTTTATAAATGTGAACAATGAGGCTTATAGATATAGCGATAGAAAGCAGAGTTTATCTTTCATTGTTTCAATCTTCCTTTCTTATTCAGTCTCTCCCTCTTATATAAAGTCTCCTGTGACTCTTAGCCATGTAGTACGATAAGCTTATTCTATGGAGAGACAGAAAATGGCATTTGGGGAGTTAGGCAGGTTTCTATTGCAATGATTCAACTCTGATGTTGTAGTCTAAAAGATGCCACAGACAATGTGTGAATGAATCAATTGGATTCTATTCTAATAAAACCTTGTTTAGAGCAAGAAATATTGTGGACTAAATTCTGCCCACAGGATGTAGCTTACTGACCCCTACTTTAGATCAGCAGTAAGGACCAGGGATGCAAAATGAGTTCAGATGGACCAACAGAAAACAAGGTTCCCCCTGGTCTGAATTCTTCTGGTCCTAAAAGTCTGTCTAATCTACCATTGAATTCCAAGTGTTCATGGATTATTAAGTATTACTTTGTACATCTCTCCTTTTTCCATGTATAAAATAATACCAACTACTTTGTCGTCAAATGGGCTTGGAACCGAGACACAGTGTTTCCATTTGAATGATTTCATTTACTAAAGTTCTGCTAGCACATTTTCAAAATGGGAGTACAAATGCTCACTTGTGGTGGTATGAAGTTCAGAAATGGAATGGCATGGTGCCAAATGCAGAGGTGCTGAAGCCGAGATCTGGTGCAGCACAGTGCCAGGGGCAAGTCTGGTGAGAAGCCCTGGTATTTATAATGTGCTTTACCGCTTTCAATGCACTTCAATGTACTTACAAAGGGGATGAACACAGAGGAGAGAATCTCTTAAAAGTTTGCATAAAATCAGTAACTGAGGAAAATAACTGCACGACTATACTATGGGAAGCAAGCCCTATTTTCTCATTGTGAGAACAGAAGAAGTACTAGGTCCTGAATGAAAACAGGGGCCTCCCCACAAAGAGCTGACTCATTACAGGATGCTAATTTTGTATTCTCATGCTAATCATGAGACCTCATAGTTCCCCAAAGCACCTCCTCCTTTGCACTCACACCTACCACCCATGAGCTATGTGGCTGTGTTGGCAGAAGAAGGAAAGTCATGAAGTTCCAGGAATCTTCAAGGCATTATTAAAGCCATATTTTTATAGTATTACCAAAGTTAATCCTATGTTGAATCTGCAGTTGTGGAGTCCATTCTAATGCATTTGTTTGTACCCAGAAGAGAGAATGTCTTATATGTAGCTTTTTCAAGGATGCCCTAATAAAAGGCTAGTTTGCGGCTCAAGTAAATAAAACAATCTGGGCAGCTCTGAGCTATCAAATAATCTATATTGACTTACTGATAAAACCTACAGTGAATGACTTCTACCTATAAGCTGCTACTGGGTAATGCCAGGGTCTATGGTTTTATATCTTGTGCTTATCAATATATATCAAAATCAATGCTGCCTCACACTTGAAGAAGATTATTTGGGTTTAATGGCTATTTACTATATGTATGATCAATTTTTTAACACTTTTAAAATTATTTGTCTTTGACATCACCATTAACATGCATTCGAGTTATCTGTTTTCTCTGATGAAAAGACAATTGTTATCAGAATAGAGTAAGAAGTATGTTTGGGACCAGACATGCACCTTCTATTAGGTCATGTAAATGTCTGTCACAATCAACAATCGATGTCTGCAAAGTCTCTTAGTGTCTTCCAAAGAAGGCCCCTTATCTGTGGCCATGTGCCTTACAGCACTCAGATTTGTGGTTACCATGTGTTGATCAATTCTCAACTATCATATCCACGGTGATACTTGTATCACTCCAACAATGCAGCTGAATGCTTGAAATCAAAATGCAACCATATTTGTATGACTGCATCTCCTTTGTCTCTGAATAACTCCTGATGGTGTTTTACAGAGGCAATTTATTTTTTATTCATTCCATTGGAGAAAACCGATTTTCCCTCACACAGCAGGAATAAATGGCAGTTCAGTTGTTAATCCTTGCTCTGATGGCTATGTTTTCATTCATTCATTCATTCTTTCTTTCTTTTTAAAAAATATGTGTAACAAAAAAAATAAAATAAGACAAAACAAATGCAACCACATCAAACTTGGACAGGACAAATTAACAGAAGGAAAAGAGCTCAAGAGAAGGCACAGAAATCAGAGATCCATTCATTTGCATATTCTGGAATCCCACAAAAGCACTACTGGAAGCGGACCCACGTAAGCCCTGTGCATGCTGCTTCGGTCTCTGTTAAGATGATCTCTGCTCATGTGGGTTTCAAGGGCACTGTTTTCTTGGTGTCCTCGATTCCTTCTGGCTATTACACTTCCTTCCTCCTCTTCTGAGGAGTTTCCTAAGGGATTGGATAAAGACATGTAGGGATAAACATTCCGAGGTATAGTGACAATTCTTATGTTCTATGTTCCGAAAGGGTCAACTCCTAACTGGACCTACTGCTCTTTCGATTGGAACTTTTCAAGGAATGTAGAACATCAAGACTCTGAGAGAATCCCCTTGCAGATTCCCAGCTCTTCGTCGGGCTCCTCAGACTGAAGTTCCCCGTATTACCCAGTCTTCAGGATCCACTAAGAATTCTCCAAACCTTCTTAAGGTGAAGGCCTCTTATTTTCCCAGTCCCCCTATTCTATCGCCACGTTTATCAGTGAAGGGCCTGTCTTCAGAAAAGGAGCCATTAGGTAGTAATCAGCTTCACCTTGTAGGCCCTGAATTACTTATGTGAGAGATGTTATTACCCCAAAATACCTCTGCCATGTTTTGAATGTGCTGTCTCCTAAATGTTCATGTGTTGGAGCTTTGGTCCTCAGTGTGGCGCTGTTGAAAATGATGAGGCTTTAGAAATGTGAAGCCTAGTCTCAGGATGAGGGGAGTTCTTTGGACATTGAGAGCATGCCTTATGAAAGAAATTCATAAACAATCGTCCTATGTAATTAATATAGTTGATTCTTCTGTACCAGCTCCATGGTATTTTGTTTTCATGTAGGCCACAGAATCAAATACATCCATTACACCAATCTTATTTTCATGAGAGAGTGGTCTTGTCTGTAGAGTTGTGGGGTGGGGTCCTGCGTCTGCTCAGCCACAGGGCATGGCCACTGGGGAGGCAGGACTTTCTCAGGGAGCTGACCATGCTTACCCCAGCTTACCCCATGCATTTGCAGGGCAGTTGTGGGGCTGTAAAGAAACCACAGGACACTGCTCTGGGGGTGGGGAAGCAGGACATCCTGAGTTGGCTCAGGGGTCCCAGGGCCTTCAGCGAGTCTGGGGCTGTCTGGTTCTCAGGCTCTCCAGAAACCAAACTACCTTTTATGGTCCCACAATGTCTTGGGATTTGGTGACCACATTATATCTAATCCTGTATAAACCCTTTTGTGTAAATTGGAAACATCAGTAGGGTGTTACTGTTGCTTAAAATTAGCATAGTTGGTCTGGGTTTTCCAGAGCAAACATTAGTTTACTTTCCAGGTAACTCATTGGCTTTTTTACTGCTTCCTGCAGTTAAGAATGTGAATGTTGGCAGGTAGTCCACTCAGGAAAGTGCTCCCCATGCAAACCTGAGGACCTGAGCACCTAAGGGTGGTGGGTGTGTTTGGAATCCCAGTGCTGAGGAAGTGGAGGAGGAAGAGGACAGATCCATGGCTCACTGGTCAGGTAGCCTACCCTAATTACTGAAACTTAGCTCTCAGTAAGGTGCTTTGTCTTGGGAAAACAGGGCAGATAAAGAAGGCCAAGATTGATCTCTGGCCTACACACACACACACACACACACACACACACACACACACACACAGGAACCCACATACATGTACACATAGTTAATACACACACATACAATAGAATGAAGAAATAGAATGCAATTCGCTCAACTTTTATTGCTCTTCAACACTAACAATTATTAATACATTTTGATCCCTTTTTGCCTTTAGTTTGTATATTGCAATGAATGGCAGAATGAATTATTTAAATAGAGATAAATGTTCTACTTTTACCAATTTGGGGGAAATACTTAGTCCAGTGCCTTGAATTCATTTAGGAAACATAGACATATTTAGCCGAAGTTAAATAATTACCACCCAGGTTATTACCACTTACTTCCTACAGAATGAGGCAATCAGTCACTGCAAATTCAAACTGTAGACCACTGATTGCAGTGGCGCACTTGATTAACAGCCACTGGTAATTTCCAGCTGTTGAGTCCCAAGTCTGGCCTGAGAGGGCTGCTGTGGGGCTGAGGAAGCATTCCATGTGAACAGTTTTTGTCAAAGGCTCAAGGAAAACCTGACTTGGTGATCTTGTGTAGAGTACCTGTTAATGCAAGAGCACAGCAGCATGCTGGGGAGCTGGAGAGAATGCCATTTGCCTTGCAAGCTTTCCTTTACAATTAGAAACATTAAATATCAACGAGAACCCAGGGCCAAGGACCTTTCTCACATTGGAAAAGACCCAAGACAGCAAGGACTGTGTTAGGTTTGAACAAGTTGTTCTTTTAATACATGTGGGGAGTGAACATTTTAATAAGGTGGTTGGGAAGGATGGATGGATGGATAGCATGTGAGGCTAGGCATGGAAATGCTTCTCATCTCTACGTAGCACCTGATGAGAAGCAGGCTTACCACTGAGTTCCAGCCATGCCTCTTAAGAGGTAAGTGACCTTGATAACGTTACCACCTCTGAGCTCAGTTTCCTTGTGTGGAGAGTTATGACAGAAGAGTATCGACCTCTTCAAGTCACCATAGAAAATAAATGGAGCACTTGGGTAACAGTGCCCCACACACCGGAAGAATTCAGAAAGGCTATGGTGGCAATTATTGTCAACTTGACAGTCTTTAGTTTCACCTAGAAGCAAGTCTTTGGATATGCCTATGAGGAATTGTCTCGATTGGATTAATTGAGGTAGGAAGAGCCGATTAAGATGTGGGCAGCCATTCCATGAGCTAGGGTCATGGACTGAAAAAAGAGGAGAAAATGGGCTAAGCCTCAACATTGATCGCTTTGTCTCCTGACTGTAATGCCATGTGACCATCTGCCTCAGGCTCCTGTCCCTCAGACTTCCAAGCATGACGGACTCCAGCCTTGAACTGTAAATCAAAATAAACCTTCCTTCCTTAAGTTGTTTCTGTTCGGGTTGTTTTGTTGCAGCGACAAATAAGCAACTGATACAAAGGGGCAGTGAGTGTGTGACTTTTTTTCTACTTGAGTTAAACATCTGGTGAGCTGGTATCATCCTACGCCTGATTTCTTCATCCATATGGATCTCCTCAGAAGCCAGGAGCCCATACACCTCCCATCTACAGGCCTTCCATTTTCCATATTGAATACTTATATGCCTTTCCCTGTGAGTTTCCTCAATAGCTTGGTCCAGGAGACCCCAAACATGTGTATTTATTCACATTCTTCTACAAAGCCTTGTGAAAGACCAGGATTGCCCAAATGTAGACAAGACAGAAAATAGACAGGCCCCCTATTCTAATGAAAGGCTGATGGGAACTAGAAGACATTAACTCTGCCTTCCTCCATAGTGAAGCCTTGCAGCCCCACCCTAGGCAGCTTCTACCAAATGCACAGCTCTAAGCACCAACGGAACAGATGGGTTTGGGAAGTGGAAGATGATTGGGCAAACTGTACTTTCGAGCATGATCCTCATGATCCTCTTGAGCGTGAAACATAAAGGTAATACAGGGGTGTCTGCAGCGGGAGTGAATAGCTGTTCACCAGGTGTATGAAACATTTCCTTTCACAGCTCAGACACAATCCATTG
This sequence comes from Rattus rattus, assembly GCF_011064425.1. NCBI lineage: Eukaryota > Metazoa > Chordata > Mammalia > Rodentia > Muridae > Rattus > Rattus rattus. The sequence continues at coordinate 79,406,817 of NC_046165.1, read as the reverse complement.
TCATAGGAATGTGATGGCTGACAGCAAACTTTTCAATACATAATTTAAAAATATTTAAACTTATCTACTGCTTGCATAAGTAATCTGAGACAGAGACCCATTTTTTTCCCACATAGACTGTTTCCTTATATCACTTGCTGAATAATCACTTTATCTCTTCCCCTATTAAATTTCAATTTCGGCTTTTCATATGCAGCATCCCCATTTCTTTATGGGTTTCCTCAGGGTCTCTCTGTCTTGGTCTACCTGTCAGTGCCACTTTTCTAGCTTGGTCTAGTTGGTAGTGTGCCCTCCTTTGTTTTTCATGCTTTTAAAAATGTTCTTTAAAATGCATAATATTAAGTATTTTCACAAAGAAGGTGACTATGAAAGTCTAGACTGTACCTGTTTGCAATATAAAAATATTAATTCACAGCATAAGCAGTGTTGTTTTCTGCTGCTAGTGTTTCATACCAAATTTTGTTTAGACACATGGGAAAACAAATCGAATACTGTATATTTATGGACCAGGCTCTTCTGTTTGTTATCTGGGAGGGTTGTGGGAGACCACTCATTCTTTCTAGGCTTCAGTTTCTTCATCTGTAACATGGAGACAGTACCAATATATCTTCATAAGTCTAATCACTAATGCTGTCACCTGGACAGGATTTGGGATCAGCTAAGAGACAAACCTCTGAACTTTGTGATGGAGTTTCTTGATGAGGCAGGAAAACTCACTTACCTGTGGGAGGCATCATTCCATTGAGCTGAACCCAGACTGAGTGTGGCCCATACATATACAGCCACCAAACTAGATAAGATGGATGAAACAAAGAAGTCCAGGCCGACAGGAACCGGATGTAGATCTCTCCTGAGAGACACAGCCAGAATACAGTAAATACATAGGCGAATGCCAGCAGCAAACCACTGAACTGAGAATAGAACCCCCGTTGAAGGAATAAGAGAAAGAACTGGAAGAGCTTGAAGGGGCTTGAGACCCCATATGAACAACAATGCCAACCAACCAGAGCTTCCAGGGACTAAACCACTACCCAAAGACTATACATGGACTGACCCTGGGCTCCAACCTCATAGGTAGCAATGAATAGCCTAGTAAGGGCACCAGTGGAAGGGGAAGCCCTTGGTCCTGCCAAGACTGAACCCCCAGTGAATGGGATTGTTGCAGGGAGGGCGGTAATGGGGGGAGGATGGGGAGGGGAACACCCATAGAAAAGGGGAGGGGAAGGGGTTAGGGGGATGTTGGCCCGGAAACAGGGAGAGGGAATAACAATCGAAATATAAATAAGAAATACCCAAGTTAATAAAGATAAAAAAAATTAAGGGATGGTGACTTTGATACAAAAATAAAATAAAATAAATAAAATAAAATGATACAAGGAGCTGAGAAGCATCCATCTCTGTCTGTATCCTGACCACAGATGCAGCATAACCAGCCACCAGCATAGAATGTCCTCTGAAACCGTGAGCCAATATAAGCCTTTCCTTCCTTAAGGTAGTGTTGTGTGGTATTCTGTTGTAGCAAAAGAGGAAAACAACTAACACAGTAAGGTATTGAGATTCTGAATAAAAAAAAAAACTAAATATTTTAGCAAGGATTCTGACACATATCACAGATCTATCAGAAGCTATACGTACAACAAACAGGCTATGATGTTTTTAAAATGCTAGGTAGCATTCAGTGCCATTGTTGTAGAAATTGGCTGATTTCACAACTGAATAACTTTCTGTCATGAAACTGGAAATCTATGCAGCCTGCATTATTCTCGCAATGGAACTTTCAATGAGTCCTCGTAGGTCATGGCTTTGACTTTGCAAATTCATGAACTGTAGGCAACATGCCTAAAGCTTTGACGGTTAGCTACAAGCAGAAAGGAAAGCCTGAAATTTTAGTTTCCCTGCCAAACATAAATGAGCTATGGGTCTCAGTACGACTGTATGAGACAATAACATATTATAAAATGTGTGAGCAAAACAAACCATGGGGTTTTGGAAACTGTGCCAAGAAAATCATATTAAATGATCATTAGGAAATCAATCACTTCAATCTGTAAATAACTGTCATGTGCAGTAATGTGTGTGATACTACATTTGCTACTTTTCAACAGGAAGATAAGGAGAATGTAAAAGTGAAAATAAGTCCATAAATATTTCTGAAGAGACTACTGCAAATTTAATTAACTCGGCAATGAAATCTGAGTTCTTTAAATTTAGACCAGAAATATGAGTTTCTCCTCCAAAGAATTCTTATTAGAGGGAGGCAGCCTGGAAAAGGAGAAAGAAAACCAAACCAAGCAAAAGAAAAACTCCAATAAATCTTGGCTTGATAATGTTTTATCATCAAGAAGATATTAAAAAGAGGCATTGTTGTGTCTTATGAGCAGTAGAGAGCATTAGGAAATGACACCCCACTGATCTATTTTTTTCCCCTAAGAAACAGAACTAAATCTGGAGTAAATGATTCTACAACTTGTGCAAGGATAATGATTCCAACTGACTGAATCAAGAGCACTGTGGAAGATAGTGTGTCCTCAACACACGGTGCCCATTTTCCAAAAGCTTCAAGAGGCTCGCACATGTGTAAATGTGACCAACACGGGCAGAATAGCTATCATGGTAGATACACAGGGCCCTTGAAAGTCAACACATCAAGGACAAGGATAGACCTCCACACAGTCTTTTGGATCACGTGGGCCACAGCAGACCAGGGGTTGTTTGAACCATGACAAAGATCCAATGAAAGAACTTCCTTTAGACAGCCCCAACCCAAGTGTATAGATTCTGGACTCAGTAGGCCTAAATCCCTCTACTTGTCTTTCCCTTCCTTTCCTTTCCACGTTCTTTTCTTCCTCCTTCCTCCCTACTTCTCTGCACTGCTTCTTAGCTGATACCCACACCTCCATTCACTCTGTTTACTTGCCTGCTTCAGATTATTCACCCAGGCCACCAGATGATGTTTATGCTGGGATAAGACAAGAAGTTCGTGATTGACTTCCAATGACACCATATACTAATGTGGTTTTCATCCTGGTTTATACTGGGGTATAAGGAAGTTGAAGAACTATTAAGATTAATGCAAGGGACATAGGAATTGCTTCTAAGGAAGCTTCATTGAGTTTTTCATGATGGGACTGTAGGAAGTGCTAAGTCTTCCACTAGTGAATTCAACTGAAGCCGATCCAACTGGGGAGCATCGAGGAGCTAAGTTTGAGCCAGGCTTTGAACATAGCACATACCATTTTGTATCTGGAGGTAAAGACCTGAAAATGCATGCAGAAAGAGATGTGCATATCTTCACTCTGCCTCTATCTTTCTGGAGCCTCTGGGTCAGTTTTAAATCCAAGGTATCCTTAAGCAAGTGGTGTGCAATCTAGGATCACCTCAGACTCCTATACTTGTATGAGAGGACTCAGGGATAACAACAGGAAAATGTTCATTCCTACAAAGATTGGGTCAATATTGCCATCATAGTCTCAAATGATGCCCTAAACCAGATGTTATGCTAACAGGTGTCTATCACCTGGGACACTTTCAAATGTGATATTCTGAGCTTCTACTTCAAACATATGTGTGAAATCTATAAGTCTCGGTCAAAAAATGACACAAATCCTATTAAATTATATAATAACTATTATATTCCTAATTAGATTAAATAATAATGATTACTGTATATGATATAATAAATATGAACTATTGTATAATTATTAACTTATAAAATATTAAAATGAGTTATTAATAATTACCCACTATGATTATTATTGGTAGTAGTAGTAAAGGGAAATAACACCTATAGTTTATCCATAGCACCATAGAACAGAGAATATGGTAAGAAAGAAGGCACACTATCTCCACGGACACTAAGTGATTTGAGTTCCACAGTGAAAAGAAATTCTGCAATCAAACACCATCGATACAACCATTTTTGTTTGTTTGTTTGTTTGTTTGTTTGTTTGTTTTTACCAGCCAGGTAAGAAAGGATAGAGCAATATTGACCTGCTGTCATTCAACCATGTTGTGTAAGGTGGAGCACCCCATCCACAGAGGAAAAGATTGTTATTTTCTACTTTGTATCTTAAGCGTCTGTGCCTGGCACACCGTACATGCTCAGTAAGTGCTGTGTGGGTGAAGGAAATGATAGATCGTGATTACAATCCAACAGCCTTCCTCGCTCCAGATTCTGGCCTATGTTCACAGAACCTTTCTAATCTCTGTTTCTCAGTCTTCTGCTTAGACAAGTTTATTTCAAACTTTCCCTTCTATCAGAGAATCATCCGCAGGAAGGTAAAAGAGTCTTCGGAGGAGTGTAAAACTGGATGCTCAGTTGAAAGGTCCCATCAGTGTGAGTCTGGAATGGGATTTGGAATTTAGCATGTCCAACAAACTCCCTGGTGATGCTGATGTTGCAGGGCCGGAACCTAAACTTTGAGGACCTCTATCCTGAGCCAATATCCCCATGCTTTCATACCACCAATCTTTACCCTTTCCTATCCCAGAAAGGACAGCTTATCCTATCTACAAAGGCCTGAAAGGAAGGAAGAGCTGAACATTTCCCAGTCTGCATGGTAACAGAATCAAGCCCCAGCAGAATGTGCTTCAATGATGGAGAGGAGCTGCGGTTTACAATGAGGACCTCCTCACTTCAGCAGCATAGCCCAAGGCAAGAGAGCTGACCTTTCTGCTCTCCATCCTGTCAAATGGGCACATGAATAAATCTCTCTTTCTATGCTCCATGGCTGTTGTGAGAATTCAGGGATAAAATAAGGAAACACATTGTAGCTAGTAAGGATACAATGTATATCATTATGTAGTCTGCTCATGAACTCCCAATGCTAGACTGGAGACTAGAATTAACTCCTATGGGTGATGGCTGAGTTCAGAAAGAAGTGTGGATTCTCTTTGTATACTGTACATCTGAAACAAAATGAAACAGCAAGATGTTCCCAAGTAGAACATGGAAATTAAAGCTATACACTTCCAGATGAACCCAAATATAAAATAAATAGGGGAGAAATATAGCAGTATGTTCCCATAAAGAACAGGAAGGAAATTTGGGGAACTAGTCCTGAGTAACTTTAAATTCCTCTTCTATCTTTTACTGCAGAGCCAGGAAGGGCAGAAAATTATGACAAACTAATTATTATGATGGATGGGGAGCCAGTCCCTTCTGCTCACTGCGCTGTTGGAGCAAGGAGCAGCCCTGAATTCTGCATCCTTCAACATGCAAGACACCCCAGATAATAATGGTCTGTACAGATTAACAACATTATGTTAAATCAGGAGAATTAATTTTTTCACGTTGTAGTTCTTTTCCATGAACCCAGCCCTGCTTTACACTTTTCTGTTTCTTGTTTCCAAGGCATGATCTGCGTATTTAAGGCTGACTTCTTTCCTGCCATTAAAGGTGATAGCATTCTTGTTTTTTCTGTGGCTTCCCATGGCAAGAGTCCAGGGAGCAGGTGCTGATGATACTGCTGCATGGGACCCACCCTCGCCACCTTGCCAACAGATGGAGGTCACGGGAGAAGCAGGGACACAAAGCAACCTGCAGGAAAAAATCCTGCAAGTCTTCATTTCAAATTATATTAAAAAGAATTATAGCAATGTGTTCAGCAGTGTGATATGAGAGTTATAAGATTAGAATAAAGAGAAAGCCTCCTCCTCTTCCTCTTCTTCCTCCTCCTCCACTTCAGCAGAAGATAAATTCCAGAGAGCAGCAACATAATTAAGTAGTCATCCCATTGTGCAAAGGAGTAAATTCTTTCACGCATGCATCATTGACTCGAGTCATTACAGAGCATGTGTATTAAGTATCTACCCAATGCCAGGCACTGAGCAAGAAACTGGAAATGCAACGGGGCACAATACAGACATAAGCTCTGCTATTCTAAGAGGAGATGGACAAAAATATAAAGGCTAACATACGGACCAATTGTAATTTGCAATGAATGTCTCGATGGAAAGAAACATGGGATTGATATGGAGACCAAACAAAGAACTGTTTTATCTTGTCAACACCCAGAATCCCCTCCAAAGAGAGAGGATTAGGTGGTACTTAGAGGGTGAAAATGAGCTCAGCATTTAAAGGAGAAGAGCATAGAAATCAAAGCAAGAGAGCATTTGCAAGGCAGGGTAGCAAGTAGCACATTCAAAAGGATGAATACCAACACAGCTATTCAGAGTAAGTGAGACCAAGATAGGCATGATGTGGTTGTTGAGTATACAGGGGACAGTGTAGGCAGGAGGGTCAGGCAGAGTCTAGAACTCATTTCTAGGTAAAAGGGCACAGAAAGGGAAAGCTTAAAATGCGGGAGGGGAATGATGTAACTGTTTTCTCTGGGGTTTAAACAATGGATGTGGGTACGTGGGGTCAGAATCTAAATGAGAGCTTAGCGATGGCAAAATTTAAACACAGGTTTGATGGGACATGAAAAGGGAGGTGATAAGGAATGGAATCATGCAAAGATCATGCAAAGACAGGAGTCTTAGATGGATGCCTTACTATTAACTGAGACTATGTACAGATGAGGAGGGAGAACACTCAATTCCAGGATGGAAACTTTCATTGTCTTTGGAATTCTATGTGCTATCCTTGTACAGACCAGAGTCAGCATGCACTCCGTAGTATGAAATCATGTTGCATAAAACCAGCTGGACACGCAGTCCTGGGAAAGCATTCTTTGCCAACACAGCTCCCTCCACCAATGACTCACTCAGCTAAACCCCAGGATCCTGTTGCCCAGTAACAGCATCAGAATGAGCTCAAGACAACATCAGGGATGCATATACAAAATTTACAGCCATACATTTGCCACGGAAAAGATCATTTTGACTGTTTCTAGTACTCGTATCACAACTTGAAATTGACAATATATCTTCAAGACTTTAACATACGTATTTTTACCTGGGTATTTAGTAAAACTGCAGGTTCAGCTTCAGCAAGTTCAGGGTTAAACCTGAAATTCTGCATTTCTAGTCGGCTGCTGAGACTGTGATCCACTGATGACAGTGCAAACAGCATTGTTATAATACACATTGTCTCATTTATAATATACAAATACTCAATTGTCCCTACAGCAACCTTCAGAGAAGGTTAATCTTTATTTTTACCAGAAAAAACATAGACTTGGAGAGGTTTCAAATTATCTGTTTTCCACACAACATCAGTCCATAAGTGTCTTAGGGTTTCTATTGCGGTGGTAAAACCTTGAACAAAAGCAACTTTGGGAAGTAAGGGTTTATTTCATCTTATAGCTATACTCCATCAGCCAGAGAAGTCAGGGCAGGAGATCAAGGCAGGAACATGGAGACAGGAGCTATAGCAGAGGATGGAGGAGTGTTGCTGACTGTCCGGCTTGCCCAGCCAGGACCATCAGCCTGTGGGCGGTGCCACCCACAGTAGACTGGGTGGGTTATATTAATCATTAATCAAAAATATGAATAACAGGCCAGTATGGTAGAGGAATTTTCTCAATTGAGTTTCTTCTAAAATGACTCTACCTCATGTTGAGTTAATGTAAAACTAGCAGCACAATAGTAGATCTAGGATGTAAACCTCAGCTGACAATACCATTTGTAATAAAATATAATTATAAAAGTCATGATTATATAGGTTTTAAGACATATTTAAATTGCATTTTGTTGAATAAGTAAAACAAAGGCCCATTTAAATCATAATAATCAATATATTTACCTGAAGATCAGTTCAGCGACATAAGAACAATGTTTGAGAATCACTATACTTAAGAGGTCTGTGCATATGCAATTTTATTCATTCTTATTTAAAGTCTAATTTACATACACTAAAGCACATATAGCTAAAGTGTTTAGTTTTGTTCATTTTCAATTGAGGTATAATTTACATACTTTAAAATTCACATATCTCAGGTGTAAAAATCACCACAAATGAGATATAAAATATTTCTATCATTCCAGAAGAAAATGTCACACCTCTCATCATGCTGGAATCATCCTCCCAGTAGATTCCTTGACCCCCACCAGCAGTTACACATTTGACCTGCTCATGACCTTCATGTGACCAAGAGTAGTCTTCTGCTCTACCAGCTGGGCTGAGGAGGGAACCCCCAAATCAGCTAATTGACACCACATCCACAGCTCCTGTGGGCCAGCAACAGCGGCAGCAATCGCTAAACATTTTGAAGATCATAGCTACCATTCTTTCACCAAGAAATACTCTCATACTGTAAGATTCCTTCAGCTCTCTTTCACCTGGATTTTGCAATTTCTCTGCAACGAAAGGTTTCTCATTGGAGTCTAAAAGAACAGAAGCTAAACATCTAGTATGCACTGGACATTTGATTATGGTAAAGTTTCTCCAAATTTTGTCCAAATGCTTCTGAAGCAGTCATGTTGTCTTTTAGGGACTACCCACTTAAATTACTTAATCACCAGTAGCAGATTTTCTCATCATGTCTCCTAACATCAAACCCACTACAGCCAGGCATTTTCTTAAACAAATATGAATCCCAATCACAACATCATTAAGATTCCAATTACTTACATGGAAACATATATGCTTGCAGAGGCGACTTCTTATTCTTGCCCAAATTCTGACCGAAATCTTGTTTGTATTGGGGCTGGAGAGATGGCTCAGAGGACCGGAGTTCAATTCCCAGCCTTACATGGCAGTTCACAACTGTCTGTAACCCCAGGTCCAGAGCTTCTGACTCCCACATACAGACATACTTGGAGGCAAGACACAAATGCACATAAAGAAGGTAAATTATATATTTTAAAATATAAGCATACATTCTCAAAGATGTTAGTCTCCTACCAACGGACTGACATAATGACTATACCTCTACCACAGATACCTGCCCAAAAGAGAATGAATCATACTTCTGATCCAAATTCGACTGCAGGTTGTTAAAGCTGGGTTTTGTTAGCCCCTTAGTGTTTTTAACCTCTAGATAATGTTCTAGAAAGTAGACCACAGCTAGTTTCAGACCTGAAGTCTACCGTTTTCTTAATGTGCCACTGAACTCCTGCACTTTCTTTTCTGTTATATCTGGGTGTGTTCCATCACACACACACACACACACAGACACACACACACACACACACACACACACACACACACACACACACCCCAATTGCTTAGTGTCTACCAAGTTAGCTGAGTTACCTGCACTTGAACCCTCCAATTTATCTGGCATAACCCATGACTTCTGTCTTACTGAGCCTCCAACATCCATAGCAACCCCCATTGTGTTATTGAATTAGTTATTCTCTTGGTGATGTGACCAATAAGCAATTCAATAGAAGAACGGTTTACTCTGGGCTACAAGGGAATTCTTCCACAGTTGTAGGAAAGGCATGGCAATGGGAGGAGAAGGCATGGTGGCAGGGCAGGAGGCTGACCGTGTGATCACACTGTATCAGGAAGGGAAAAGTGACCAGGAATGACCCAATCTATACAACCCCAAGGCCCACCACTAGTTGACCCCACAAGTCTCTACCACTTAAAGGTTTCAAAAAATGGCAAGCAGGTGCCAGCTGAGAACCACATTGCTAAGCCTATCTTAGAGGACATGTCACATTCAACCCACAAGAGATGCTAAGACGGGTTGGGGATTTAGCTCAGTGGTAGAGTCTTGCTAGGCGCAAGGCCCTAGGTTTGGTCCCCAGCTCAAAAAAAAAGAAAAAAAAAAAAAAAAAAAAAAAAAGAGATGCTAAGAAGATTTGGAAGCATCTGTCTATTTACCACGTAGGCTAGGGAAGAACACCATAAGAGATGGCTCTATAATATTGAAGAATCTTAGTGAGCAGCAAATGCTAAATTTTTACTTGGAAAGCTTCAATGGATAGCCAGAATTCAGACAGCCTGTCCTGTGTGTCTATATTTCTAATACCTTCCTGGGCTAGGTACAGAGCAGTGCACTGTAAATATTTGCTAAGTCAATAGCAGTTGGTTAAGTTAAAATAACGATGACACGAATGTTTAAAGGGAATGATACTGTGGTTTGCCTGACAAACCATGGGGTAATTACACAAGAAGTAGGAAGACAACAAAAATACACCTTGAAAAGAGTCTATCAGGGAAAATTTCTTTTTAATGATCTTAGTGCTTTAGAACACCAAAGGAAATTATGCTACAATTCTTAATCTGTTTTTTAGCCAGTTTCAAATGTAAGTGTTCCTAGCTCATGATGTTACTGTAATTACTAAATGACAATCACACACAAATATATTCAGAACCATCTAATCCCGTAGGCATTCACTAATATATTAGAATTGGTAGTAGATTTTTAATAAAGAAATGATCACCATTCTTATGAATGCTAATTCTGAAGTCATAAACTATCAAATATGTAAATAAAATAAACAAGTAGAATTCTTTGGGGGTGGCAAATTGTACTTCTTATTTTAAAATGGGTATTCTTCTTAGCTGGTTTTTATATTCCTTGCTGGTTTTAGACCTGTGTTTGTTTGCTTTTCATGGAGCCACACACTGGCTGATACAGGGGAGTGGCAGAGAACACAGGGGAGAGAAGCAAATACCGTATCGCTCTTTCTGTTTCTCCGTTGCAACATACAAGTCCTCACAAACTACAGACTAGATTCACTCTGCATTCACCTCTTGAAGTGCCCTATACCCAGATCCTCAAGGGAGTATCTTCTTTCATCATTCGGGTCTTGCTCTAATGTTCTCAGAAAGGCCTTTTTGGATCACCCCTGCTGGTCATTTCAAACCCTGTCCGTCAGCTCATCTAAGCTCTAATGACTTTCTCCTCTCTTTCTTTTTCCAGATGTAACAAGAAAGTAATTCACTTTTTTTCTGGGTTCTGGAAGCTCCAATAAGAGTCTGCAAAGTCAGCAACCCAAGAGGCTGGTGCAGGTCTATGGCTCCTTCAGCCCTGGCAGCCAAAAGGCCAGTGAGGAAGTAAGTTTAGGCTTGGAGCAGGAGAACTCAGGCTCCTAGTTAATCCCAGCCCAAGCTAGACAGGTTAAGGAAAAAGAGGGCTGGAGAGTTTGCTCAGCTCCTTAGCAGACGCACCACAGGAGAGTTGGGGTCATATCTTTACTCTTCACCCCTCGCAGGAGTGCTGAGCCGCCGAGGAGCCCCCAGAAGCTTGGCTTCAGGGTTCAGTCAGGGTTCCCCCAAGGGCCCCTCGCCCTCCAGGTCCAGGTCCTCAAAGGACTAGCCGCTGGCACACGATTCACTGTCGTTGTGCTCGTTGCGGTTGTCACCGTAATCCCAGCCATGGTTGCTTGTCCCAGGAGAAAGTGTGGTGGCTGAGGTCTCCTGGCTGCCATAGAAATCTCCTTGCCATGCCAGTGGGCACAGCCGAGGGTGAGCACACAGCTTCCGCTCCTTGATGTAGATATCCAAAGCAGGATGGACTCGGCGGGTGGCCCCACTGATGGATATGGGTGTGGTGGAAGGGAAGGTAGCTGTTACCCCATGGTTAAGTGCTGCAAAGGAGAATATCCTGAAGCCAACTTTCTGATAGAGGAATATGAGCTCAACTGAGGGCGACTCCTCCCCCTCACTCAGGATGCTGCCCACTGCACAGCGGCTCTTCTCAGGCGGCAACCCATGGGAGTCATCATAGAAGACAGCGATGGAATGGAGCTTGGGAGATGCTGCCGCTCTCCGTGAAAAGCTGTCCAGTGTCACCACAGGACCTCACATGGAACTCCTCTCTTAATGAAAGGAAGTATCCATGTTGTCAGGACCATCTGCCAGCTCTCCACCCAGCACCAAGCTCTCAATAACTATTTGAAGAAGGAAGGTTGAAGGTACACTCCACTTATTTCATGCGCACAACACTTGAACCATGAAAACTTGAAAGAAGCAGCATAAAGATTTCGACCTGATGTCCAAGGCTCAACGAGTATGCCTGGTAATTAGTTCCCGCATCTTGGGTTCATCGAGTTCCTGTAGTTGAGGTCATTTGTGGTCATGGATTGGTTCATCTGTTATGATAAGAGAGTGGGAATCTCTGGTTCCTGGAACCATTCCCATAATATACAGTGCCATGATTCTTAGCAACTGCTGAATGTCTGAACTCCACAGATACCCCGAAGTTGGAAAATCAAGAGGCATATTGACAAGAGGTAAAAGCAATGTTGATTTTCTACTGGTCTTTAGAGCCTGGGCATCTAAATACATTCATAACAGATTTTTTTCTTCTTCTTCTTCTCTAAAATCAGGTTTGCATTACAATTTGTTGATGAGCAGACAGACATATGATGATGTATGACATTCTCTTAGGGTTATAAAAGAGCTGAAAGATTCCGATGATCTCATTATTTCTGTTCAACTTTTTGTTTTGTTTTCTTTTGACAGGTTAAAATTCACTCTATTGCAGTTACTTGTAGTATTCAGTATAGTAAGATGTGGTCCAGGTCTGTAGCTTAAAATCAATGGCCACAATATATAGCCTAGGTATCTAGTAGAGGGTACCACTAAAATTATTGTATGCAAACATTGCATTTTTCAAATAATGACACTCAACACATGACTGTAATTCTCAGTAAAATTCTTGCTCACCATATTAAATCTACCAAAAATGTCATCTGAGTGTCATTAAAACATGTCTAAGTAGAACAATATGCCTTTAGGAGAAGACTCCCTGGGGTTTAATACTATCCTTACAGATTTCAGCAGCAGATCATAAAAGCCTACAAGTTCTTCTGGTCTCCATATTTCCTGCCTTATTATAATGGGACCAGCCACTTCCACATTTGAAGAGAAACAATAGACTCTTCTTTTTTCCATTCCTTTGAATTTATAGTCACCCAATAGTGTATTAGCAAAGCCAGCAACAGATTACAAGCACTTGAGGTAGACCGGTTTTGTATCCTGTGGCTGCAAACCCCTCACTACCACATGAGGAAGCATGGGCCATTGTGCAGGACCTAGACATATTTTTGTCCCTCTAACTTCCTAGAGTTATAAATTAAGTTACCCTTGACACTCCAGTCCTGGAGATGTAAATAAAACTATCTAAACCCATCTCCGTAGCCATCGAAAGAAACAGGTGGGAAAAATCAAATTTTTTTGTGGTTTTGTTGGCAAAAGTGAAATATTTTATCCTATTAGTCCTTAATTTCTTAATGTATAGAACATGAGATGCTGGTTCCAACACTGTACATTTGCTTCAAGTATTAAGTGAGATGACGAGGAGAGCGCCTAGCATCATCATCCTTGGTATACTGACAAGCTAACTAAATCAGCATCCACTCCTCCAGGCTAACCTTTCTTTAATGAAGGCTATTATATTTATTATTTTCTCTTCTGTCAGCAAATCATTATTTATGACAGTGGTTAGCCCTAACGTGAAATCATTGCATTGTTGTCTGTTGTGGGCACGCTATTGGCTGAATGCTCATGTCTACACCCACAAGCACATATGGGCAACTCTAGTCGCAGTCCATCAGTATTTGGAAACAAGGTCTTTCAGGGCCACTAAGGTCGTGAGAGCCCAGAGGAAGATATAAATGCCCCTGGGAGACACAGCCAGAAGCTAGCTCTTTTCCATCTCCTGTATGTCAGGAACCTGAAACACCTTGCTTGCCAGAGTGCCCTCACTTTAGACTTCCAGTCTCCAGAACTAACAAATTTCTGGTCCTCTAAGCCAGGTATCTATGGATCGTTGTAGCTTCTGAAATGGAGACAAATTGTTTCCCAGTTTTTGTTTTTGTTTTTGCTTTTAAAGCTTTTATCTTATAACACTAGAGAGCTCACAGTTGCCCAAACCTTGCCACACTGAAACGGACGATGGCTTTGGGGGGCATTAATATGTGGCCATGGAACAATGTCAATTAGAAATAAAAAGGAGTACTTTTGTAAACCAAAGGAAAAGTTCTGGGGTGATCTAACACCATATTTTTTTTTAAAAAAAAGGAGTAGGCCAAAGAAGGCAGGTAATGCTGTGGGAGACCTCTGAGCTCCATGTGACACAGTGAAGGACGTTCTGTTTTGTGAGCATGGCGTGTATCTATTTGTTCCGGGACGAGAGGCTCCTGCTGAGGAGAACCCAGAGCAATCACCCTGGGATGAGTTCTGCTGTAAGCCCAAGCTAATCCTACACGGATAGCAGCTGTTGCAACACTAGTAATCACATGCTTACTGCTCAGTACTACAGATGTGAGTCCCTAGGCCCTGGCCACAGCAGGCCTGTGGCACTACCTTGCCAGAGGCATCGTAGAGAGCTGTGTTTTCAGGGTTTCTGATGAAGACTGACTCCTCATGTGCAGACTGTAGATTTGGGGATCCTAGAAATGACTTCTTTAGCTCCGGAGATTCCGGAATGAGCTTCCTGGGATTTGAAGCTACTGGGGTTGGAGGACAACCAGCTGCTGTCCTGAAATGGAGAACAAGAGGGGAACTCTTTGGGTGTCATGGCATCACTGAGATGTGGCAGGTGTCTCTAACCTCAGGATGAGAGCTGGTAGGGAACGTACTTACCAGCAGTTTCCATGCAGTCTTTTATAAATCTGTCAGCTTCCTCTCAGCAGCCAGTTGTGCATTCCACCCATGCTGTCTACTCTGACCTACTTTCCTTGCTTTACAGGAAGGGAAAATCTCAGCAGAAACGAGACTCAATCAACACCCAACTTCCAACCCGTTATTGAGTCAGCCAAAGTACTGTTTCTTGTCTCCAATTTCAACAGCCGACCTTAAAGAAAAATACAGCCTTTGGTCTTTTGATTTATGTCTTGTTGCCATTATTTGCAAAATTTTGTTGGTAAATTCAGTATTACAGAAGCAGAGGACAATAGACTTACTCAGCAACTGCTTTTCTTAGTTTTCACGTAGAGAGAAACTTCTCCAAAAATACTGGCATGCTCGCCTCGGAGTCCAAATTGAATGATACAAATTGTCCTCTCCATCATAGGGTCCTTACCCAACTACTTATACAGATGGCAGACACACAGACTGATTGCGCATCCTGCCTGTGTGTCCTGATACATTTACTTATCTGAAAACTTGTCTCCTCCCAATTTTCAAAAGATATCTAAGGTCGTTTAATGAGTGAGAGAGTTACTAGAGAAGGCTATCAGGGGCTGGAGAGATGGTTCATTTGTTAAAATGTTTACAGCACAAGCAGGAAGAACTGAGTTTCATCCCCAGCACCCTTGCAAAAGCCAGGTACATCAGTATGTGCCTGTAATCCTGACACTGGGGGGATACATGGTTGGACCCTGAGGGCTTGAAGGTCTGCCAGTCTAGGCAAATCGGTGAGCTCCAGGTTCAATGAAAGGTCATATCTCAAAACCTAATGTGCAGTTGCAATGAAGAGCAGGTTATAACCCAGGCTGAGGGAGAACAACCAATAGTGGTAATTGGGGAAGGTACTTGTACTCCTAGTTTCTGGCAACCTAGGAAACATTGTGATATTTTGGAAGAGACGTGGATTTAGGCATGCAGGGCTTTGATCTAAGATTCTTCACTTACCTAGGCAAGCCGCCAGCTTTCCTTCTTGTTTTCTGGGGGACCTGTAAGCACTTCATCTACCTTGTTGCACAAGACACACAGACACAAGTAGCTACATAGGTATGATGCTTCCAACACTGTCCACAGGACTCTGTGTACATTTCTACAATTGTGACACAGTGCCTATGGAGTTTTAGTGACCCTGCAGCAGTATGAAACTGAGAAGGGAAAGCTGTGGAAGGCCATAAGCCAGCAGTTGATTAGTAAGGATCTAACTTGGGTGCTGGAGTTCCCATTCTTATCTTCTACATAAAATGGTACAGTATTAAAGTGGAAGGTAATCCTATTATTTTTATTTCTTTCTCGGCAGCCAGTGGTGGTTTGAATGAGACATGCCTTCCACAGTATTAACCATTTGAATGCTTGGTCCCTGCTTGGTGGCACTATTTGGCGGTGCTTAGATGTGACCTTGTTGGAGAAAATGTATCACTGGATGTGAGCTTTGAAAATGTAGAGAGACTTGCCATTTTCTAGATTGTTCATCTGATTCATGACCGCATAAGATAAGATATGAACCCTTATCTTCCTGATCCTGCCATCATGCCTCTCTGCCACTATAGACTCCCATCCTTTGGACCATAATCTCAGATGAATTCTTCTATAAATCGCCTTTGTTCTGGTAATTTATCGCAGCAATAGAATAGTAATTAATGTCTTAGAGCTTGGGAAGGAAAGAGTTTGTTTCAGCTTTCAGTTATAGTTCATTATGAGGTAAAGTCAAGGCAGAAGTGGAAAGCACATATGCAGGGGCAGGAGCTGAAGCAAAGGTCATTTATTTTCTTCCTATGGTTTGCACAGCCTGGTTTCTTAAACAACCCAGGGCCACCTGCCCAGTGATGGGCGCCATTGCCCACAGTGGGCCAGGCCATCCCACATCAATTATTAATCAAGAAAATGTCATACAGACTGGCCTACAAGCAATGTGATGGAGGCTTACCAGATAACCCTGGCTTGTATCAAGTTGATAGATATATATCCAGAAAACAGCCAAGCAAAATGGGAAAGATGAAAGATTTGTTCCTGGTGTGTGTGTATGTGTGTGTGTGTGTGTGTGTGTGTGTGTGTGTGTGTGTGTGTGTGTATGTGTCTGTGTCTGTATGTGTGTGTGTGTGTGTGTAAAATAAACTATATTATAAAATAAACTATTTAAGAGATACTCCATTTACTATGCCAAGATTAAATTATACAACAAATCATGCATAAGGGTGAAACAATACAATTCCATCATCTGGAGGATAGACACAAGAGGATCATGAGTTCATAATCATTCTCGAGCACATACTTTGTAATTAGCGGATCTTCTGCAATGGCTCCAGGGACCTTATACTTCTTCAGAGCACTGCCTGAAGTCACCTCACCAGACCCTTATCTCAGGAGCCATAAAAATGGATGAGTATCTAATGGACAGTATATGCAGCGTGTAGCATTTAATAAACCCTTGATAAAACCATGGGACTCTCAAAGTCCTTTCTAGAAAAATCCAGTGTTTAGAGTTCAGAGAAGTAGATTTGTGATGTTTCTGCCCATGTGGTTGGGGAAAAACACCTATGTACCTGACAACCTCTTAGAATGCAGCCTGGTCACAGTCCTGCCCTGGCGCCCTGACACCACAGAGCAGTGTTGCTCAACCTATGAGTCATGACCTCATCGGGATCAAATTATCCTTTCGCAGGAGTCACATATCAGATATTTACATTAGGATTCAAAACGGTAAAATGACAGCTACAAATGCAGTAAAACTAGCAATGAAAATGAATTTATGTTTGGCAATCACAACATAAGAAGCTGTATTAAAGTGTGGTAGCATTAAGAAGGTTAAGAACCGCAGCAGTAGAGTACCACATATAAGAGGGGAATTAGGAGAGGCTGACCCTGCTATTGATTTTAGGAGTGCGCTCTGTAGATGATTCCTGAGGAGACTAAAGAATGTTGACACCAAGCTCTGTTGGGTCTGAGCGTCCTGAAGCTGGAAAGTCAGAATAAAGTTTCTGGCTCTGTTTCCATAGCTCCTCTTATCAAACATCCTCTGCTTCCTCAACACCTGGACTCCCAGGAGAGGCCCCACCTCTTCAGTTGCTGGTCCAAACTCTGCTTCAACTACATTCCACCATTGCTTAGGTGACACAGGGGAATGAGGATAGGGAAATTGAGGAGGAGAACATCTCACACCTTCCACCATGTGTTTAGGAAGAAAGCGTGTCCACAGCAGCGGAACACTTCAGCACAGTCATACCTGAAGTAATGAAGAGCCAAGGTCACAGGAGGAGAGCCATCTGGAGAGAGACATAGAGCCATACTGATGAACTGGAGTATCTTAAAAAAAAAAAAAAAAAAAAAAAAGCCTGCATGGTGCCCTTGAGGGTTCTCTGAAGTACTAAAGGTAAAAGCAATTAATTTCCTCTTCAAACCTATATTATCTTGGATTTCAGCATATCTGAAACCAAAAGGATTATAACCAGAAAAACACACATAGGTTGTTTATCTCAGAAAATTACTCAAGAGGAAGGGGCACAGATGTATGTCATGCCTCTGTGGACATTGAAGTCTCCAGAGATGCTTCTAATCAGGGTGCCTTATAAATATCTCCATTTTCATGAGAAATCGCCAATTCTTTCCATTTCTCCTCATTTCTGTGGCAATACACAAACTCACCTGTTCGTGCAGGCACTTTTGTAAACATACACATTATTGTGGTCAACTTCAGTTTTAAAATATTAGGAGATCATCATGGGGATAAAAGTTAAGGCAGGGGCTGGGGAGATAGCTCAGTTGGTTAAGTACTTTCCATGAGAACATGAGGCCTTGAGTTCATCATTTGAAAAGCTGGGTACTGTGGTGCACATTTGAAATCTCTGCACTGCAGAGGCAGAAACATGGAGGTCCCTAGAGCGTACCAGGCAACCTGCCTAGTTTAATCAGCAAGCCTAGGTCTCAATGAGACATTTTCCCCCACCCATCCAAAAGGGGGGTATGGCTCCTGGGTAATGGCACCCAAGATGACCTCTCATCTTCACATGCACAATACATGTGTATATATGCATGATCATACAATTCATACACGTAGAAAAAGATGGAGACATTGAGAGTCTCTGTAGAACAAATGAGGTAGCAAGTAAATGAATCAATCATTACGATTTGTTAGGCAAAATATAACAAAAATTTAAGACAAAACTGAAGAATTTCTGTAGAATAGGAGTAGAGCACTGCTACCAAAACCATGTTTAGAATAACAATTGGGGCCTGTTGGGTACCATTTTATTCTAGAGAAAATCCTAAGAAGGAACACAGACTTCTAAGCTTCACAATTACAGAGTATGAAAGAAAATGTCTTTACCAGAAAATGTCACCAGCAGATTGAAATTCAAAGTGCATTAAAAACGTGGTTAAAGAATAGCCTAACCCTTAATTCTCAAGATCATCTCCTTTAAATATTAAGCTGGAGCAATGCCATGGTCGACAATAGTTAAATGTGCCTCTGTGGCTGCGCTTGCATTTTGATATCCCTCTGTCATTTCTCTCCATTTGCCTCCATTGTGTGACATTTAAAGGTAATAAAAACTGAAGCAGGGTAGAGAGACAGGGGAAATTATGGGGACACGAAGAGGAAAAAGGAGCCCCACACCCTGGAGTGTGATTAAAACATCTCATGGGCTGAGAATCAAGAATTTCAGAATAATTAGTAACATTGCTGTGAAGCCTGCTGACAAAATGAATTCTTTCTTTTCTGTGGGAACAGCAATGACTCAGGTTTCAGGTGAGGATATGCATGACCTTGACCAGAACTTTCTTCTTCTTCTTCTTTTTTTTTTTTTTTCACAGACATTTCCCGGGAATCTCAAACAAGATGGTTAACTGTGGTTACAGTGGAGATCCTCTACTTTCCCACATCTCTAGGATCCAGAGTTTTACCTTACCATCTGCAATCTTCTCAGGGCCCTGAGAATTCACTCTGTGGTATCTGTTATGTTTCTTATCTACCTTTGTGAAGACAGTATCTTCAAACCTTGCCAAATCCTATCCATTACTATTATTATCACTGATAAAAATGAGATATAATCTTAAGAGAAATGTTCCTCCCCCCATCTCAAAGTTGCCTCTTGTATTTCTCCTTTTTGCTTAATCATATCTATCCATTTACAAGTCTTGACAGTGGATACCTTACTGAGCACTCATGTGGCAGGGACAGAAGAATGCTCCCCATAAGATTATTGTCATAGTTGGCTTTCTATCATTGTGGAAAAGATCATAACCAACAGCAACTTGGGGAGGAAAAGGTTTAATTGCCTTATATCTCTCTGTCATAAACTACCATTAAGGGAAGTTAGAACAGAAACCTAGAGGCAAGAACTGAAGCAGAGACCAGAAAGGAATGTTGGTTACTGACTTGTTCTCCGTGGCTTGCTCAGGTTGCTTTGTCTATAACCCAGGACCACCTGTCCGGGAGTGGGCACTACCCACAGTGGGCTCAGCCATTTCACATCAACCATTAGTCAAGAAAATGCCCCTTCAGACTTGCTAACCAGCCAATCTGATGAAGGCAATTTCTCAGTTAAAGTTTCTTCTTAAATGACTCCAGTCTGTGTTTAGTTGATATAAAACTAACCAACTCAATTATGGAGAGTGTCAAGTAAACCAACAGGTAGTAACTACTCATGTAATTAGTTAACCAATCACTGTACTAATAACTGAGTCTGTGAAGTCGAATGCAAGTTACTTTCCAACAGAGACATACCATCAAAAAATATAGACTTGATCCCTGAAGGATTTTCACGTAGAAGTAAGATAAGACATACCTTGAGAAGGTTTACTCTGGCCACCTCTATAGATGTAAGGGAAGCTATCAAATGATCAGTAGAGCCCATTACAGTTTCATTCTCAGCAAATAATTATGTTGCTGGTGATATATCTCAGCAGTCTGCTGGACTAGCACTAGAGAAGGTGAGACAGGCCATGGTCAAAGTGCTCAACCAACTCTGTCATTTGCTACTCTTCATGACCGTCCATGACCTTATGGTAGCGGTGAGTTTTGTCCTCACTGTTTTAGCTTCTGGTGGGTTGTACACTTGCAGCCGCCCACCAGAAGATTCTTTTGGATCCTCAAATGAAAGACACATACATATTAGCTTATTTTTAAAATGGCTTGGCTACAGCAAAGGCTGGGCATGCCTAAACCTTCCTCTGCTAACCTAGGCCTGATCAGGGAAGTGGCCACTGGCTACATACCCAAATCTTATATGGCTTGTTGGCTCTTTCTCCTCCAGCTCTCCTTTTTCCATCTCCCCCACCCCTGAACCCTCTACCATACCCTACCCTCTAGCCCTCACAACTCTAAGGGTCCTGCCCCATCTCCCTTTTCCCAGCCATTGGCAGCTGACATCTTTTTTTTTTTTTTTTTTTTTAGTTTAACAAAAATTACTATTATTATTTTTTTAAGATCTTTTTTTTTTTTTTTATTAACTTGAGTATTTTCTTATATACATTTCGAATGTTATTCCCTTTCCCGTTTTCCGGGCAAACATCCCCCTCCTCCCTCCCCTTCCTTATGGGTGTTCCCCTCCCAACCCTCCCCCTATTGCTGCCCTCTCCCCAACAGTCTAGTTCACTAGGGGTTCAGTCTTAGCAGGACCCAGGGCTTCCCCTTCCACTGGTGCTCTTACTAGGATATTCATTGCAACCTACGAGGTCAGAGTCCAGGGTCAGTCCATGTATAGTCTTTGGGTAGTGGCTTAGTCCCTGGAAGCTCTGGTTGGTTGGCATTGCTGTACATATGGGGTCTCGAGCTCCTTCAAGCTCTTCCAGTTCTTTCTCTGATTCCTTCAACAGGGGTCCCGTTCTCAGTTCAGTGGTTTCCTGCTGGCATACGCCTCTGTATTTGCTGTATTCTGGCTGTGTCTCTCATGAGCGATCTGCACTCACATTTTGATCATCCGTCTTGAGTTTCATTTGTTCTAGGCATCTAGGGTAACTCAAGCATTTGGGCTAATAGCCACTTATCAATGAGTACATACCATGTATGTCTTTCTGTGATTGGGTTAGCTCACTCAGGATGATATTTTCCAGTTCCAACCATTTGCCTACGAATTTCATAAAGTCATTGTTTTTGATAGCTGAGTAATATTCCATTGTGTAGATGTACCACATTTTCTGTATCCATTCCTCTGTTGAAGGGCATCTGGGTTCTTTCCAGCTTCTGGCTATTATAAATAAGGCTGCGATGAACATAGTGGAGCACGTGTCTGTTTTATATGTTGGGGCATCTTTTGGGTATATGCCCAGGAGAGGTATAGCTGGATCCTCAGGCAGTTCAATGTCCAATTTTCTGAGGAACCTCCAGACTGATTTCCAGAATGGTTGTAGCAGTCTGCAACCCCACCAACAATGGAGGAGTGTTCCCCTTTCTCCACATCCTCGCCAGCATTTGCTGTCACCTGAGTTTTTGATCTTAGCCATTCTCACTGGTGTGAGGTGAAATCTCAGGGTTGTTTTGATTTGCATTTCCTTATGACTAACGATGTTGAACATTTTTTAGGTGTTTCTCAGCCATTCGCATTCCTCGGCAGCTGACATCTTAAAAGAAAAAAAAAAAGATTTATTTATTCATTATATATAAGTACACTGTAGCTATCTTCAGACACACCAGAAGAGGGCATCAGATCTCATTACAGATGGTTGTGAGCCACCATGTGGTTGCTGGGATTTGAACTCAGGACCTCTGGAAGGGCAGTCAGTGCTCTTAACCACTAAGCCATCTCTCCATCTTTATTGATCAATCAAAAACCATTTGGGGAACAGGACCTTTAGCATTTAGACACACAGATTCCTGATTGGATCAAAGCATTAGAACCAATCACCAACATGTTGCAGCACATTAAACCCAGTGCCATTCTGTCTCCAGAGCTCATTTACAACCACCACAGAGATTGCTGAACAGAGAATGCTCTTCTCTAGATGCCTGCCCTGCTCCCTGCTTTTTCATGGTGCTGACAGTATATTCATGACAATATATTTAGACTCCCTTCTCCACCAGTGCTGTTTGAGAGGTCTGGGGTTTTTTTGTTTGTTTGTTTGTTTTTTGTTTTATTTTGTTTGTTTGTTTGTTTGTTTGCACAGACTAGTTCAAAAGAGCTATTTCCACGGGAATTCTTTCTGCCTGGTTATTCCCTGTACTCATCCTAGTCTCAAGAATGTGTGCTCAGATTGTGCGCATTGACTTGTGCTGAAGAATTAGCTTTGAACTGTGTTTATATGAAATCCCTTCTGTGCAAACCATGGGTTGCAGAACAGGCTTAGTGGTGAATTCTGATGCCTCCATTTGAAAAGATCAGTTAATTCTGAGAATAAATATAACTCATCAATGTTGTACATTAGGTTTTGGCTGTAGAAAATTGCTAATTTACGGGGTCACTTCACTATGGGAGCCTGAACAAAAATATCAGTTGAGAAATTCTGACTCTATTTCTGAGATTACTGTTTAGACTTCTGTCCCATTATCTTGGGTGTGATAGAATGGGAGTTGGTCTCAGCCTGGTCAGGTCAGGTATATATAGACCCAGATGATCTTCCAGGTGTCTATAATGTTCCCAATGAAAGGAGAAAACAACAACAACAACAACAACAACAACAACACAATGAATATTAGCTGGCTGGGGAAGAAGTAAGGAAAACTGAGGGGGAACTTCAGTGTTAGGCATAGCAACCATAAACAAAGTTCATTTACTGTACAGAGGGCTGGAGACAGGAAAATGCATTGGCCCTGGGAAGGAAATTCTAAAGAAATAAGTACTACAGACAAGGTTTCATAATAGCCCGAGACACAGGAAGGATGGACACGCCCATAGTGTTACCTCTGGTAGACACTGAAGCTTAATGACTTTTAACACAGTAGGCTATTGAAGCAATTCATACTTTCTACATGTCAGAAACCAAAGATTTTGAGATTTAAAATGTATTCTTTTGAGACCTGTACACAATAATGGGTAAATGAACAGAGAAACAGCCTTGACTCAGGGTCATCTCTCCTCCCAACCTTGTGGTCAAGATAACAACCATCAAACACCTCTGAAGGTAAGTGGTCCTTGCACGGACCACATGTTCCTGGAGCAGGTATGGTTCTCAGTAGCTCCCCGCTTTTCTATACAGGTGACTATGACTTCATCCCTGGCTACCTACCTCTCCCTACCTCTGTTATGATAACAGGCCCACTGGAATCCACAGCATTTCAGCAAGGGTTATAGAACAGAGGTGACACTGAACAAATGTCCTGAGGTCAAAAGTGATCTTTTCAGATATTAGCCTGGAAAGGACGACTTAGCCCAATTTACAGAAACCTGAGACAAACAAGTAAGTGAGGCAGAATCAGTTTAGATCACGGCTGCCTACACCATGCCATTCCCAGACAGAAAGCACTGACCAAAGCTCTCCTCCAGGGGTCCACGTGTGTCTTGCTTTCGTTATTAGTCATGGCGTGACCAGTTCCAATTCAAACTCGCAGCGTATTTCGAACAAGACCCAGACTCCTAGATACTTGTCCACGTGGCCTAGTATCTGCTGACAATCCTGCAGCTTCTACCACTGCCCTTTTCTCCGTGTGTGGGAGATGGCCAGGTTAGCTTTAATTCTCCAAGACACTGGGCTCCAAATAACACTCTTGCAGAAATTAATTTTTATAATCATTCACTTCTCTCTGTGAGGCTCCATGAAATTCCTTCCTCATAGCCCACTACACTACTCACCATCCTGAAACTCTATATTTCTATAGAACACTCTGTTGCTTAGAACATCTTTGGAAACCACTCATCATTTGCCTTCCTCTACTTCCACATGAGCATTATAAGGGCAGAATTAGGGTTTTAATACCTGACACCACGTTTAGCATAGCAAGTCCTTAACAATTTGTTAAATACATACATCTTAAATAAACTGCTTCCCTGCTCCACGTCGTATGATAAGGATTCCATTTACAAGGTCTCATAATGGCTCTTACATAGAACAAATACATAGATGTTGTCTACCCAGCCATTTTTAATAAAACTGAAATATATACTTATTAAATCTCATTCTGTAGTATGTTAACTCCATGCTATGCAATAAGAAAATTGTCACTGCCAAAATTACAGAAATATAGTTTTGATTTATGTTAATGCAGGAAAACTTTTAATAAGTTGTTAAATCTTGTTTGTTTCTGGGACTTCCCTGATTTTTTTCCTTTCATGAAATTATTATTTAAAGTTCTAGTTAGTGAATTAATGTCAATAATTTAAACGAACTTCTTTATACATAATTATCTTGGATTGGAAGGCAATAAAACAGTTGGAATTACTTTAAACAAATTACGAATTTCTTCCTCTTCATGTGCTCCACTGTTAACATTAGGGAAAGTTACTGCTGTAATTTCATATTTAAAGTGGAAGTGTTTGGTTTAAAGAGAATTGCACAGATTAAAAAAGAATTCACACACTCCCCATCTGCACCTCAGAGTAATAAAAGCCATGAGGTCAGGCATCGCAGTCCGTGATATTCAACCATGCTCAATGTATTTGGATTTTGTTTTCAAGAAATTAGTTTGGGGAGAAAACATCCCAAGGAGAAAGGCTGAACTTTAAGGAGATAAATAAATTAATGCATAATGCATTTTAAACTCATGAATAGCTAATGAGTTTCTTAACCTGTAGAAGTAGTAGATGTTTTCCCCAGGAAATATGGGGTTTTCCTAATACCTTTGAAATATAAAGGCAAGTGGAAAACAGGATTAGTAATCAAATAAAGGAAATGGCAATTTCCTGACTCCCTTAAATTAGTCATACCTGAAATTTTACCTGGTAGATAATTTAGTCAAATTGGACAATAGCATTAAAATGTTACAGGCAAGAGTTCTGATGCTTGATATGTCATTATGCTGCAAACCATGTTCTGGAAATAGCAGAAGTTAATGATGACAACCTCTGAGCAATGTGGAGAAAAAAATTGAAAATAAATGATTCTTTTTCTATGAAAAAGAGGAGTAGATTAGACATTTGTTATTTACTTTGAGGATAATGACACTGATCCTTTGGTATTCAGAACCAGAATAAAACAAGCCATGAATATGAAATAAATGAGCATATTGAATTTAAATGGGGCTACTATTTGGACACAGCATACAACAGCTATTGGTCGATATACGTTTCTCCTCTTAGTAATAATGCAAAACCCTGTATCACCAGAAGCATCTTGCCCTGGCCACCCTAAGAAGTCACCAGGTGAGGAGCAGGCTCAAGAAAAAGGTAAATGGTTCCCTGAGTATGAGCTAGGATAATTAATGACTTTTACACATGTTCAACGCATAACCCAACTAGCCTATTCCAGAATCAACTCATATCATTTTACATAGGCTTTACTGAGTCAAGTCTGTAAGGAATTCTGGTAGAGCCTCTCTCAACATGAAGCCTTGAAGGAATATAACTCTTACCCAGCTATGTTGGAATTGGATCCTGAAGACGCATTAGGTTTCTAAACATCTTAAACTGTTTAAACTACATGAATATGCAACTCCACGGGGTGATTCCCCATATTATCAGCATTTTCACCTGAGGACATATAGTTTGGGAATGTTCCCAGACACGGGCAGCTGAAAGCTGATAATGCCATAGAGCCCAGACACCATCATTGCTCAAGTGATCCTGGACCTCCTACTGGGATTCATGGTTCCTAGCCATTGTGCATGCTCAAGGAGTTCGGCTTCTTGTGAACACACCATGTAACCCTGAGTCCAGGGCTGAAATATGAGGGTTGTAGCAGTCCTTTAGAGGAAAGTTGTTCACATTGGCTTACTACCTGTCCTAGCACTCACCCAGCCTTACAGCATTGCTCTTAAATAACTCATAGATAAGGAAAGCTTGCTACCCTTGTGATCGCAATTAAAATTTTCAAAAGCAAAAGCAGACACAAAGTTCAGTGGCTAGAGAAAGAGGCATAGATTTGGAAAGAATTGGGGGAGGGGTGTCTGTGATCAAAATACATTGTAGGACATTCTCAAAGAAATAATAAAAAAGTGAGAAAAATTAAGGAGTAGATGTTTACTACAAAATTGTTTATTTCTCACCCACATGAATTTTCACTTGCAGCTAGCAGACTCGGGTATCTGTCTGGTTGAGTGTGTCTTAAATTTCAGCTTTAGAACCTCAGGGATCCATTTAGCACTACTGCCTAAGTTCCGGTATCAATAAACTGACTTGTAGCTGCTCCCAGGGCAGAGGCCACCTGTTGCCAGCATAAATGATTCCACTCATATCCTAATCCATCTGAAGAACCTGAGGAGGGTTTTTGTTTGTTTGTTTGTTTGTTTGTTTGTTTGTTTTTTGAGTGGGTATTTTAGTTGTATGTAAGGATAATGTTTGAAATGTCCTTCAGTTTTATTGGACCAACACAACTCAGAATCTCCCAGGTTAACCATACCTTCTGGTATAGCAAAAATGGAGTCACCTATATGCACCGTTCATTAGCCATTTTAAAATATTAACTCAGATGTTCTTCCCAAGGCAATGGAAGCAAAACAAAAGAAACTCTTCTGAGGTCATGAAGGAAAAAAATGAGAGCTCCTCCTGGAACCCTCCCCAGCCACCTCCATTTTCTCTTTTCCAGCCCCCAAACGCCCCTCAGCCTGGGTGTAGGCATTTATGTAATTCTAGGAGAACACACGGCGTATTAGCTTTAGCCCTGACGTTGATAAATCACCTGGGCTCTGTGGAATGCAAAAGGATATTGTTGGGAGAAATGCAATACTGTCTGTGATAACACTTTGAGGTCTCCAGAGAGAGGCCTCTATTTAAATGCGGCGAAAGCTTGAGGAAAAAAAAAAAAAACTCAGGATCTCTAGGCTCTTGATGCAGCGCCACCAAGTGGCCAGTGGTGGGAGATGGTGGTCTGTGAGTCACTGCCTGAAGAATGTCCTCCTGTAGACCAGGTACGCTGTTGGACATCCCGTCTGTAGGTGGTCATTCTGTCTCCTCTTCTCTAAAGCAGCACCACTGTACCTAGCTTCTTGTTTTAAACTAAGTTCCTCCTAAAAGCATCCTTAGTAGGGTGTATTTTTCCATCTGATCATGATGAAGGTAACATTTTGCTTCCAGTATGTATTTATGTCAGAGTGTAGAAAAACCCATCTTTTCATGCTCAAGACCCCTCCATACATTAAGGAAAGTATGGGGAAAATGTATTATGGGCCCAGATGGCAATGATAGCAATTGAAGTTCTAACTCATGACCTTGAATTTCCCTAAAGGCCTTCGTCTTGTTGGGTAAATAGAAGAATCCAGCAACTAAGAATGTATAGAAAGTAAAAGTGTAGGAAAACAAGGACCAGGGAAGAAATTCAGTGAAGAAGGCACTTGCCTCACAAGCTTGAGGAGCAGAATCCAGATTTTCCGAATCCCCGTAAAAGCCAGGCTGGATGACGACTACCTGTGGTCCTGGCACTTGGGAAGCAGAAGGGAGATGCCCAGAGCAATCTGACTAGCCAGAAATGGTGTGGGCCCGCCGAGAGCCTTTGTCTCTCTAAGTGAAGTAGCATTTAATCAGGGAAGCCATGTTACAGCAACGGCAGCTTCCAAATGCATGTGCACATGTGTGCCCACAACATACCAACACAGCAACAACAAAAACATTAGACGAGGTGTTTCAGTATTAACGGTGTCATTGAAAATTATCAAGATGATATGACGTGTGCTCGGGGTGGTGTGAGAGAGGAACAAAGCATTTTTCTCCACTGCAGTGACACTTGGTATACTGACTACATTCCAGGGTAGGCTTGACACCCAGAAGGAGTTGATCAACACCAATCTGACTCTGTGGATTTTGTGTGTGTGTGTGTGTGTGTGTGTGTGTGTGTGTGTGTGTGTGTGTGTGGTTTGGTTTGTGGGTTTTCTGGGGTTTTTTGGGGGGTGTTTGTTTAAAAAAATAACATGGGGACTTGAGGGATGGCTCTGTGGTTAAGAGCACTGACTGTCCTTCCAAAGGTTCTGAGTTCAAATCCCAGCAACCACATGGTGACTCACAACCGTCTGTAATGGGATCTGATGCCTTCTTCTGGTGTGTCTGAAGACAGCTACAGTGTTCTCACTTTTATATAAAATAAATCAAATCTTCAAAGAGAGAGAGAGACAGAGAGACAGAGACAGAGAGACAAAGAGACAGAGACAGAGACAGAGAGAATGAAGTCGGGTGAGTGGGGCATGGAGAATCTGGGTATTTGAGGAAGTGGAAAGAATATGATCAAAAAACTAAATAAAAATTCTCAAAAACTGTGTGAAAACTTTTTAAAGGGGGAAAACTACTAACTAAACATAAAATAATGTAAAGCCTATTTTACACAGTGGTTAGGACTTAGTTTATACACCATTTGTCTCTTGCTCTAAAAGCACATACACATATGTGTGTGTGTGTGTGTATGTATATATATATATATTCCTGAGTGAGGTAACCCCATCACAAAAGAGCACACATGGTATGCACTCACTGATAAGTGGATATTAGTCCAAAAGCTTGGAATACCTAAAGAAAAAATTCACAGATCATAAGAAGCTCAAGAAGGAAGACCAAAATGTGAATGTTTCAGTCCTTAGAAGGGAGTACAAAATACTCACAGGAGGGAAATACAGAGACAAAGACTAGAGCAGGGACTGAAGAAAAGGTCATCCAGAGACTGCCCCACCTGGGGATTCATCCCATATGCAGCTACCAAACCAGTCACTATTGCTGATGCAAATAAGTGTTTACTGACAAGAGTCAGTTATGGATGTCTCCTGAGAGGCTCTACTAGAGCCCTACAGATACAGATGAGGATGTTTGCTGCTAACCATATGACTGAGCACTGGGTCCCCAAAGGAGGATTTAGAGAAAATACTGAAGGAGCTGAAGGGGTTTGCAACCCCATAGGAAGAACAACAATATCAACCAACCAGACCCCACCAGATATCTCAGGAACTAAACCACCAACCAATGAGTACACATGGAAGAACCCATGACTCCAGCCACATATGTAGCAGAGGATGGCATTGTCCAGCATCAATAGGAGGGAAAGTCCTTGGTCCTGTGAAGGCTAGATTTCCCAATGTAGGAGAATACCAGGGCATTGAGGGGAGAGTCGGTGGGTGAGAGTGGGAACATCCTCATAGAAGCAGAGGAGGAGGAGGGAGTATGGGAGAGGGGGGAAAGGGGATAACATTTGAAATGTAAATACATAAAATATCCAAGAAATTTTTAAAAATTGGATTTAAAAAATAAATAAATGAAAAAAAGAAAATGTACTACTAGTAAAACATATTAAATGTAGGAGTGGGATGTCTGGGTTTGATGCAATTTCTATTTTTAGTTAGTTTGTTTATTTATATAGGAGCTGGATAGATGGGTCAGCAGTTAAGAGCATATAATACTTTCCCAGAGAACCCGAGTTTGGATCCTAGAACTTATGACAGACAGCTCACAGCTACTTGTAACTCCAGCTCCAAGGCATGCAAAGCTCCCTTCTGGCTTTAATCCTTTCCCAGCACACCCAAAAAATAATTTTTTTTAAATTGAATTGTACTGAAGGTCATTGAGGATGGTCCTATTAAGGTAGGTCTCCTAGAGCCTAAGTTAGTTTTGAACCGGTGAGTTGATAAGGAGGCATAGGCTCATCCCAACTCCACTCCAGCTTCCAGGCTCATCCCATAATTTCTTTGCATGTGCATTCCTGGTTTGAGGAGTTCCTCATCAGAGCCATGGTGATGCTGATAGTCTGTCCTTGAGCTTCTAAGACTGTAAGTTTCCTAAAGTTCTTTTCTTTACAAAGTACTCCTCATATATTTCATTATTCTGGATATAGAAAACTAAGGAATGCACCCTGCGTGGGATTTTCCATATTAATGTGCACATATGGATATGCTAGAAACGCATTTACAATGTAAATTGTTCATGGAAGCTTATGAGCCCTGAACGTTCTACTGCCCTTAGAGTTTACAGATTCAGGACATGTATAATCATGCCCAACCTAACTTATTGTGGGAAATGAATCACCTTCAAAATGCTTAACAGACATTCTTCTCCTTAACATTGCTATTTAGCTGATCTAGAAATAATCTTATCTGGAATTTTTTTTCTTAAAAGACTATTCATTATATTTGAAAATGGTCATGGTCCACTTGAAAACTCAGTTAATGGTGGATTTTCCTAAGCAGAGACATCCCTACAGCAATTTAGTAGCAGGATGTTTATTCCTGGAAAATGCCTGTTTCCCAGGGATTATTAATCATACTTTATTGGGAGGTAATCAGTTACATAGTTTACTTTTCCACCCATTTCAGAAAATTTAAATGCTGAGATAGTAATTTTTGCTATGAAAATCTACCCAGCAATTACCATATTTGCTTTTCATTTATGGGGGAATAATCTGTTTTAATTAAGCCTAACTGAAGAACTTTTATCAGATGTAATTATCTCTTTCGATAAATATGTCTCCACTAATTACATTTAACCATGGGATTTATAGCTCTTAAGTCATTTAGTAGGAAACATAATAAATCTCTAGTAATACAGGCTAAATTGCTATAAATTAATTCAGATCATTAACATAATAAACAAATTAGGATAATTTTGCTTAATTAGTTTGGGTGGTTAACTCAAAATCCCATGTAAGCTTCATGGTAATCTTGATTTCACCATTATTTATAATATGACATAAAACAAATCTACTTTAATATATAAGTATAAAGCAGGTCATTCTTTTATTCATTAGTTCTTTGACAAATGATTTCCAAAGAGAAAATAAAATTACTGTCCTTAGATTCCTTAACTCCATAATATTTTTCTATCAAAACAATTTTTTCAAATAAAACTATTTTGTATCACTTCAAATGAAGTAATCTTCCTTTTCAGAATCAATTAATACATTCCAGTTGTTATTACTCTAGTTGGAAATGTGGCCCTGGGATTGCTGAACCTAAAAATTAGGCAGGTTAAAGTTTCATGCCATAGAGATCTTTATTCAGGCCATAAGATATATTTATATTCTGAGGATTAGGCAAAGTTCACTTGAGTTCAAGCTGTATACAGTCACAGAGACAAGGTCACATAGGTTTAGTCTGTAAACAGTCACAAGGACAACTTGGACAACTTGGGCCCGAAAGCACCATTAAGAAGAACAATGGGTAAGATGATGGGCAACCAGAAGTAAACCCACTCCTGTTTATTTCATGTGGGGGAGGCACAAAAGCACACTTCAAGAACTACCCTTGTTATTGAGAAACAGAGATTACAAGACTTGTTTACTTGAAGTTATCTCACAGGTTCTCAAAAACTCTCCTCACACAGCTTCATTCATGCACTGTGTTCCTACACCAGTCAAAACTTTTGTACCACTGTGTATGTATGAGTTTCTGATTCTGTGTGTCTGTCTGTGTGTAATAATCTACCCTCAGGTCACATTAGGAATATGAGTCTTGGGTTAAAGAAAGAAAGATATGGGAATATTGAATGGTGGGAATATTGAAGACAGAATATTTACAGAAATCTAAAATAAAGAAAGGAGATATGGCACTCACAGTGAATGAAAGTCTCATGGAAATTTGTTAACTCAAGAGTGGACATGGTCTGGATGCATAATTGCCTTGGAAACCAGTGCAGCTAAATGCAAAGGCCACACTTGGATTGGGGTATTTGAGTGGCAATATTATGTGTCCCCTTGTACTTCTGCCAAACATCCCTCTGCCTCTCCCATTTGTTCTCATTCTCTACAGCTCCTAGGAAATACCAACATCTAGCCCAAGGCCCTGTCATAAGTTGTGTTAGGCAGGGTCTCCAGTGTGACATTTAACATTATCCTCACTGAGTAATACATTTTCTCACAGCTGATCTACTTCCAGCATGGGTGAACCTTCTAGATGCAATATCACACACCTCAATATAAAGAGCCTTTGGCTCTGGCTCTGGCTCTGGCTCTGGCTCTGGCTCAGGACCCAGTTGCAGTGACTTGGCCTGTTCTTGACTCCCTCGAACTTATGCTATTCTTCCATGTAGAGAACTTCAGGATGTACTGCTGTGGTTTGCAGTCTTGCTTATTCTCTCCAATTGATAATCCCTTTAGGTTTGGGCAGCTTCTATAACTTTGGGTAAGGCATGTTCCTTCTGCCTACTTATGCCCTACTAGATTCAGTGAATCCCTTCCCAAGCCAGTCTTTCTGACTCCCCTGGGGGAACAGAAGATTTAGCTAGTAGTTTAGTAACTGTGACAAACAGCCAGTTTTCAATTCATCCTGAATCAAAGGTTTATGCAAGGTAGAGAGCTGAGCAATCTCCCTACCTTAATGATGACTGGTTTTGGATGCTCAAAGACAAGGCTATTTCACATTTTCATTCATTTATTCATCTGAGAATCATCTATTTGATAAGTACTCATTTTGGTCTCTTCTCTTAAACATCATTACAGATTCTGGACAATGATTTTATTTTCTCTGCTCACACTCTGTGCGATCTTGAGGGAAGAGTGCACATCTGGCATGCCTAGCTTTAATGAGCTCATGACCCATCAGACAGCCCACATTCTTCCTCATATCCTCAGCCCACACCCTCATTGAAGTTTTCCCTCACTCCTCACTAGGATTCCTGATCATTCTAATTCTATGCAGTTTCCAAACTACATGTCAAGAAGAGGCAGGAGTTATTCTCTGTAGTAGGTAGGGGGAAAGTCTGCTGTGAAGACTAAAAGTTGATAATATAGACATAAGAACAAAGAGCTATTTTATAATTAATAGCCAGCAAGACAGCATCCAAGGTCACAGACCACCAATACCTACAAGGTTTGTAATTAGCAAAGTCAAAGTAAGTGTCCAGCAGAGGAACCAAGGTTAACATTTAACAAAGAAGTCAAAAAAAGATGGGCACGACTTCAGTGCATGACAGCTTTCCCACTGGAGAAGCATTACAGGGACAGTATTGGATCATTGTCCAAGCTAGGTCAAGGAAACATACTCAGAGCCTGTGGAGACCCAATTGGATTGCCCTACCATATGCCCAAAAGATGAACCAATATCAAAAGAAAGTGTCCACAATATTTGTCTCATTTCTGACTTCATTTTTTAAAAAAGACAAGGAGTTCCATAGTTTTCCATCTCTTATGACCTTCTCCCTCTCTCATTTTGACTTAGTTTCTTACTTTTCCTGAATAAATAGTTTTTTCTCTGATTATACTTCCTTTGTCCGCATCTTCATTCCTCCTTGTTGTAGGATTAAAAAGCTCAGGAGTCATTGTCTCCTTTGGTATCTACTGATCATCTGGCACCTTAGGCTCTGAATCAGGGCCATAGAGGACATGAGAGGACCCTTCACTCTCAAAGATCTCAAAGAATCAACAAGAGCCTCTTTCTCCCTCACTATCTCCATGAAGGCAGAGAACACATCATCCTGGTCTCTGTTTGTCTTTTATACCCAGAACGTTCTCTTACCACTCTGTGACTTTTCCTGAGAAGACAAGAACAAACATCTATTTAGCCGATAGTCCACTGATAATAGACAAACAAGTTAGTTGATCCTAGTCTAGCTTTGCAAGTCAATGTTTTTATTATGGTTACTTTAAGGAGCACCACCAAGTCAAAGGTGGCTGCATCACTGGAAAGCCCACTCCCATTAGGGAGAAATCTTGAATCTTGTAAGTTTCAGCAAATTTCTGACCAACCAAGGTTTTGTATTGTTTGTTTTCTTCCTTAGTCTTATGAATCTTCAGTTCTTCTAGCCCGGAATGTTTCAACTCAGAGGAAATAGCTACACAACACTCATATAGTAAGAACTCATGGATAGCATTAAAATTACAAAAGAGCAGGAACAAGGAGAGTCAGGCTCCACTCGTATGTTCTACAGCTGTTACCAAGGGCTATCAAGGGCAGCATGCGTCAGGTGCTTTGATGTCCAAATTCTTTTCCCTTTGTCTTCAAACACATAACATGGAGAGTTACTTTCATTTTACATTTAAAGAATTTGTATGAACATCATAACTCAATATTCCAGTTTCACAAATGAAGAAATGAAAGACAATTAACTTGTGAACATTACATATATGTGTAAAATATTTAGATCACTTCCCTCTAACCTCTCCTTCTTCCTACTCCATCCTCCTGCTCCCTCCCAAATTCCTGGCATCTTCTCTTAATTATTATTGTTGCATACATATATGTGAATAAATACACAAATACACCTTGCTGGATACGTTTAGTGTTGCTTGCTTACATACATCTATGCTTTTAGGGCAGCCCATTTGGTATTGAATCATCAATTAGGACACTCATCTCTGAGAAAAAACAATTCTCTCTCATTTGGCAACCATTAATTACCTGTAGCTCTTCATGCTTTTGAACAATGCTGTTAGGTACTAAACAGTCCACATTTTCTACCTCACTAGGCATGGCAGGAAGACCAAAAACTAAGACTGACAGACTCTCAATAGCTCATCAGACTTTCCAAACATCATCATACTGTATACCAGATTAAAGAGAGGACAGTCAGATCTCAATCCCACACTAAAGTATAATATGCAATAGACCATAAGCATAAATACAAAAGGTAAAACAACAGAATGATTAGAAGTAGATTTGAAGGACCAGGAAAAATTCAGACACCCTAGCAAACAGAGTAGAGCCAAAAATGTAGGTTAGCCAGTTCAGTGATTCTGTTCCAGGAACTTGACTGACCATAGAACTGATGATTACACCAGCCGGTTTAGCAACTCTGTTCACTGACCATAAAGTTAGACTAAAATCTTAAAGAACAATCTTGAGAAACAGGGAGTTTCCCCTGTGGTTTTCCACTGGTATTCTCGACATTTTCCAATGATGTCCTCCCTACCCCCTTGGGTTGTGGTTTCTTCCTTTAAATACCCCTTCTCCCAGCTACTTGGGGTCGAACTCCTCTACCCCTGCATGAGATATGAGTCTAGACCCCAGTGCATTGGTTCCTATCAATAAACCTCATGTGATTACAGCAAGGATGGTCTCTTGTGAGTTCTTGGGGGGTCGCGTCATCCCAAGACTTGAGTGAGGGTCTCCCCACTCCTCCGATAATCTGAGGGTCTTTCAGATTATCTTTATAAGTCTGACTTTACAAGTATTTATCCAAGAAGAATAGAAAGAATAACTTATAACAGAAAAACTTGAAAACTTGGATTTTCTTTAAAATATGAGCTTCCAAGCACTAAGACAATGTAAGGAAAATGAACAGGCAAGACACAGACTAGAGAAAACAAAGCGTCTGCATTGCATATGCTTGACTAAGGAATCGTATGCACGACATATAAAGATTCCTTGCCTTTAGAAAAAAAGGCAAATACTATGCTGTCATCAAATTGTCAGCTTGACAGGATGCAGAATCACCATGGAAACACACCTCTAGGCTATCTGTGAAGGTTATCTAAATAAGGTTAATTGGGGCAGGAAGACTTATCACCAATGTGAATAGCATCTTTCCCTGGGTTGGGCCTTGGATATATGGAAGGGAGAAAACAAGCTGAGCTCTGTCTTGCTTCTCTTTTTGCTTTGCTGGCTGTCAATACTCTTTGACCAGCAAGCAGCCTCAAGCTCCTGCCACCATGACAGGCTGTCCCTCAAACGGTGATCCAAAAGAAACCCTTCTTTAAAGCACTTCTTGTCAAGTATGTGGTCACAGCTATGAGAAAAGTAATATTCCCAGTAAGAGTTGAACAAAATATTTGAAGAGATTTTTTTATGAAAGAAGGCAGACAAATGTCAAAAATAGATGAAAATAGGTAAAGCATCACCACTGTCAATGAAACACAAGTTATAAGACATAACTCATATACAGAAATATGAAAAAAGGTAACTCATAGCAAATGCTGAGTGGGGTTGGAGCAAGTAGGGTATGCATATGCTGCTGCTGCTGCTGTCACACGGTCACTACCCAGCTAAGTGAGGCAACAGCCCACTCCTTTGCTCTAATTTTTAGAATTCCATTTCACTTCCAAAAAACTGAACACTCTCCAAATATTGTTTACAAGGCTAGCATATAAGGTTCTATGATTGGTAACTCCATATCTAGTTCTATAAGAGAAATTAAAAATTAAATACTTGTACACATACAAATATACCACCTATAATAATTTTCATGGCAGGATTGTTTATAAAAGGTTAAAGCTGAACAAGGCAGGCACTTGGCATCAGGACACGAGATACACAAATGATGGTGAGTCATGTGACCAATACAAAAAATATCTAGTGACACATGTGATAGATGGGCCAATGTCAAGGGCTTGCTAAGCAAAAGAAGCCAAAAGACAAAGCTCTCTTTTGGAATATGAAGTGAGATTTATATGAAACCCCCAAGTAACTTGTGGTGAGAGAAATAAGACTTTTGGTTGCTTCTGGAAGGAGGAATAATAGGAAAAGGATATAAGGGGAACACGTGGACAGTTGTAACTGTCCTGGGTCTTCATGCACATTCATCAAACTGGATGGTTTCAGACCTGAGCATTCCACAGCATATAATTTTATCTTAATTTAAAACTGAAAAATAAAAGGCCAGAGATGTTTTAAAAGACAGACAGGATTTTTAGTAGAAAGTACTAGTTTTCAAAATAAGTTAAGGGGGTATAGGCAGAGATAATGAGTCCTTGAGGAAAGGGTGCCAGTGTTCTGACAACTTTTATTTTTATCATAACCCATATGGCTATATTAGCACCGCTTTCATATTTTTTATGAAATATTGCTAATGGCTGGGCTTCTAGCAAAGATCAAATATTCTTCACTGTATTATTTCTCCTTTGGTAAAGAAACACCTACCTCCCTGCCTTTACTCCGTGATGGATGCTCCCAATGACCTTCAACAGGCACCGTCACTTTATGACTGAAGGTCACAGAGAAATGGCATCACGGCATCAGCTGCAGTCCCACACAAAGAACAAGTTCACAATGTTAGACTCGAAAGGACCTGCACCCCTTGCAGGTGAGCCTTGGAGTTCAGAGCTCACTGTGATCGGTATTAGCATACGAAGACTCACTCACTGACTCAAGGAAGGCGTGCATTGCTCACCTATAACACACTGCCCTTGACACACTCACCCAGCTAAGTGTGACAACAACCGATTCTCTCCTCTGTTCTAGTTTCTAGAATCCTGATTTTATTAAACCAATTCATTCTGCCTTAGCATTTGGAGGTTTCCGTGGACTGCTTTTCTTTGCTAGCAACAAGGAAATGGATACTGCTGACACTGCCCTTCTGCCCTCTGTCTTTTTGGATGTGGATGAGATGCTAGGAGTTACAGCTTTGCTGCCACCTGAAGACCATAAAAAAACCAAGAAGAAACCACTCAGAGTCCAGATGAAGGCTGGGTACTAACTGTGCCCTCTATAGCATTTGGACAGCTTTCTTTGAGAATATTTGTTCTAATGGATGAGACACTGGTTGGGAAAGTACGAGAGAACAGCAGACTTCAAGGGACTACCTAGCTCCAAGGCTGTCTCAAAGTGTAAAAGACTAAAAGGAAGTAGATAGCACCAAATTCTGTCTGGAGGCAGCCCCCATATGAAACTCTAGAATCAAAGAAGTAGATGAAACCAAGCCCTAAAATGCTACCTCTAAATTTTAAAAACTTATTTGCAATTTTCAAGTTAACACACATACACACACACACAGCAGGAGAGAAGGGGTAGTGAGAGAGCAGATGTGTGTGTGTGTGTGTGTGTGTGTGTGTGTGTGTGTGTGTGTGTGTGGTGTGTAAGAGAGAGAAGGGGAAGAGAGGGAATAAGAGGGAGGGATAGGATGAGGGAGACTTAACATTGAGAAATTCTAGGGTATTCAACATTCTGTGCCTTTTCATAAAAAAAGTTCTGATCTTTTCCATACTGAGCTTTGTCATGTCATATTCTAAGGGGCATCCATTAATTATCAGCCCATTCTTGGCTCTGACAATAAAAACACTACATCATGTCAAAGATGTTCCTGCTCATAATTAATGATAATTTCCACAACGGGGAGTGACACATTGTATTGTCCTCAAGTTCAGAACAACTAGGGCCACCATCCCCTCCAGCTCTGCCCTATGACAGAGGGAGCTTGAAGCAGGATAGAAATAAGGCATAGGGTGTAACCTGATGACTTCATTGCAAAAGATCCCTCCTGACCTGAGGAATGCCTGCAGCCTCCATATAAAGGAAAATAGAGCATTCTACAAAAGGAAGGCATTTGTAATTATGCTCAATTTCATGAGTTAATCCATAGCATAGACAGTTCCCTGAAGGGATGTCTCACCCTTCCCTGAAGGGTGGCCCAGTCTGATGCTTACGCTAATCAACTACCAGGTAGATAGAAAAAAGATGGCATGTTTTAAAAATGGAGGATGAATAAGAGCCTCTTCTTAGTTCAGACTTGAATTCTGCCTGCTGTCTATACTTGCTGTCATTTAACTCCATCTGGCTTTAGAATGTGTCTCTCCAGCTTTACCTGCTCCAACCCTCCTAAATTGACATGTAGGGTATCATGTTTGAGAGCTGCCAATGCTTCATTAAGTAGCCCATCTCCTTTGCTAACAATGCTGAGTGTATACAGGAGATCAGCTAAAAATCCCCGTTTCCAACCTCTCTTGCAGTGAGAGTTATCCTGTAACTCGGTTCCAATAAGAGACTGCATGGGAATCTTTGATGACAATAGCTACTGAAATCTTTGCTTTGTTGATGAAAATGGTCAGTATGGACAGTGGATGTGGGTCAGCAAGGAAAATATTTGCTTAGCATTGTATGAATCCTTAACTTTGTTCCTTAACATGGCATAAACCCAGCATGATGGGACAAGACTCCAATCTCAGAGTTTCAGAGACAAAGAAGGAGGATTAGGAATTCAAAGTCATCTTTTGTGGGTGCCATGGTACCAAGAACCAGGCGTAGGCCTGTAAGGTTTAAGAAAAAACACATATTCAAGTCATTCATGTTAGAGAATGCCAAAGCTTTACTGAGGTTCACAGAATATATATACCAAGTCCACTGGGTGGAAAATTCCAGGAAGCATAGTGGAAAAACAGGCTTAGGCCCTCAAGAGCAAAAAAAGGGAACAAAAACCACCTAGGTGTACCATCCAGGCCAAGCAGAAAGGTCAGGATGGTCCTTCGTTAGGAACAAAAGGCTTCCACGAGCATCAGCAAGGTTCAGGAGGGGTCAAACACTGATGGGACCCAGGTGGGTCTGACAATCTCTAGTCACATAGCAAGTCTGAAGTTACCTGGATCCCTGAGACCCTATCTCAGTAATGAAGTATACATGTTCTTGATACCACTCACAGCACATATAATCTCCTAGAGCTATAGTAACAACCACTCTATTGTACTTTCAGGCTGCAATCAACAAGCTAAGGATGCCATAATAAAGAACCACAAAGAGTTCAAAGCTTCATTGAAGCCAGCTTTGTGCACATATCTCTGTAGGCCTTGCAATGTGGAGAATACCAGCCTAAATTGTTTAAACTGCTTCTAACTAGAACCAAACCTATTCCATATATAAGGGATAAAGTACATAGCACATAATTATGATTAGTTCAGATTAGGTACAGTGGTGTCTGTCTATAACAAACCCCAGCACTGGGGTAGTTTGGGGATGCAGAAACAGGAAGATCCCTTGATCTCAATAGATACATTGCCAAGTCAAATTGATGGTTTCCAGATTCAGTGAGAAACTTTGCTTCAAAAAAGTAAAGCAGGGAGCAATCAAGGAAGACATTCACTGTCAAGCCTTGGAATCTACCTGTATGTGTGCAGAACACACACACACACACACACACACACACACACACACACACACACACCACACACACACACACACACACACACACACACACACACACACACACACACACACACACACACACACACACACACCACACACACACACACACACACACACACACACACACACACACACATCACACACACATACATACATCACACACACATACAGACGCACAAACATACACACACATAGACACACACACACACACACACACCTTTTGGGTTCACTGTTCATTTCTCCTCCTGCTGCCAACTAACACCAGTCTTCATCCTTCTCTCCCCTCTGTTCCAATCACCACCCTCTGTGGCTTTGGCCTAAATTGTAAGGGATATTGCCACTTTTGCCTACCCTACCACCAAGACCCTCGGGCTCTGGCTCTCTCACATACTTTCTGGACCCAGAAATGTCTTTCTCTCTCCATTCCCACTTGTTTGGGCTAGTAACCACTACAGTCTCTTGAACCAGCTCTTCCCCAGGGGACAAATGATGGTGACTGTCAGACTGTTGTTCTCTGCTGCCTATGTTCTGGGACTAAGTTTTACTGTAGTCAAGGAACTCTTCCATCATCTGCTTCTCTGGAATATCACTCTTGCATTTGTCCTTGCTAGTTCCTGTCCTCCAATCTTTCTGCCTCCTGCTTGTTCTCTGAACACACCAGGATTATGATGCCCTGCAAATCTTTATTCTAGCCTGGGAATTCTCCCATCATAACATGCTTGCCATAGCTCAGGTCTAGAATGCCTTAGTCTTCGGCTTTGTAGCATTGGTATTTAATACAACTTTTCAAAGATGGCACCTAGGAGGAAGTGTGAAGTCACTGGTGGTTTGCCCTCAAAGGGGATGGATTATTCTTCCTCTCTTCCTTTTGTTCTCAGCCACAAGATAAAATGTTCAGGGTGACACATGCCCCCACTGCCATAGGCCAAAGAAATAAGGCCAAAATGTGAACTAGAATAAACCTTTTTTCTTCATAACTTGATTGTCTCAGATACTTGTAACAATGGCAAAGTGTTGACTGATACACAGTTCATCCAATCATTCAGGCTTTGGCTTATATACTAACTCCTTGGACTTTTCCCCCCGCCCAACATCTCTATTAAAGGATGTTTCCCACTTCTTTCCTAAGACAGTGTTATGCTTTTTCTGTTTCACTCTATCATTGTGTGATATCATATTATTTCTGTGTTTACTAACTTATTTTGTGATTCGTGCAATTAAAATGTATATTCTTTTGGGGTTGAGATTTGTCTCTCTCATCTATTGGCTAATGTCCAACACTTATGATAATTTTAACACGTGAAAACAGGCCTTACTCAATGAATAAATGAATGAGCTTATATTCAGAAGGCAGAGCCATGCAGATAAGGCATTCAGTCTTCCACATCTGCATTTGCATGGGGAAGGGTATTGTCATCATTAGAAATACTTCATGACTCAAATAAAAATGCTAATTTTTATCATCACAGAAGATGTAGGTGTCACAGACATGGCAGGAGACCATTTTCATTTTTAGAACAAGGAAAAAATGGACATGTTGCACATACCTAGTTGGAAGACTGAGGTAAGAAAATAAAAAATTTGGGGTCAGTCTGACCTATATAATAACAAGGTATCTCAAAAAAACTAAAGCAAGAAAGATGGAAGGAAGGGGAGGGAGGAAAAGAGAGAAGAATGGTGGGAGAGAATAGAAAACACATTGTACCTTGAGTGGATGTATTGTATTTTTCCAAATCCACCTCCTACCCTACCCTACCCTACCATACCATACTCTGCTAAGTGCACCCTGAATCTTTACAAAACGTTCAACATTCTCGAGCCTCATTCTGAAATCTCTCACTCCATTTACCAATAACTAAAATGACAAAACTCTCACATAAAAGGGCCTGGGGACAAGTAAAGTCTTTCAGTTTGAAACATAAATTATGCTGATAATGTACATTATCACATGCTGCAGAGTCACCAACCTGTTCTAGTTCAACTTTGTTACCAAATTACTCATCTTAATTACTCCCTTCTTCTTTTTCTTATCTCATTTTTCTCTAGTCATATTAATGGTCACATAATATTAGACAATGTTCACTAAGCTTAACTGAAAATAATGGCTATTTTAAATCAGAGTTAATTAGTATGTCAAGAAGTTCAGGCAATTATGAGATCATGTGATTTTTTTTTTTAGGGGCACAAGGGAAGAAAGCCCCTTCACCAAATGCTACGTTCATGATTATACAAAATATTTTAATGTTTTTCTTAGTGTTGTCATAGAACACTGGATGACATGATTCTTCTGAGACTATTTGTCACTGTTAACTCCATGGGAGTGAGCACCCCTCCACCTTACCCCATCCCCTGATCTTGCAATCACTGCAGAAAATACATTTAACAGTAATTTATGAATCTCGGTGTCATTTCTCTTCCAGGTTTAATAGTGAATCGTGGTTTATTCTATTTATATTTCATCATGCACAAGGAAGCTTGTCAAGAGCAAAAGATCAGAGCCATCTAATTCTTCCCCTCCTCTGCTATTTCTGGAAGGTGCAGCGACTGACACTGAGCTAGAAGGCACACTGTCCTTGGCCCTATATGAATGTACTTGGGGCTTTAAGGAGAACAGGGAGAGTTGAAGAAGAGAGAGAAGTTTAAAAGCTTCATCCACCAAAGATGGCCATCTGGCACCTGAGACTTCAATCGTGGACCCCAGAACTGATCTCTTACACATCTGTGGAACTTTTAGAAATGCCTATAACATCTCCTTTAATCCTTCATAACATAATCAGAATTTCAGGGCAACTGAGAATGAAAAGGAAAATAGTTTGGTTTGTTGCACTCACTCCTAAAATTCTTCTCTGTCAGAAAAATCATGTCTGGTTCTGTTTTAGATTTTTGTCTAATTCTACATTAGCCAATAAGGCAAAAAATATCTACGTAGGAGAATGCTGCAACAAAGACAAAGAGTACCCCTCAGTAGGGACAGAGCCCTGTGTACCTATGGTAGGGAGTTTTAGCTATTATCAGAACAATAGTCCTAATTCTGTAACAAGATGTTGAAGACGTTGGGGAGAAGATATAGGTCTTTAGCTGGCAAGGGCAGTGCTAGAGGTGTCAACTGAGGAAAGAGAAAGCCCATCAGTCTGCATGATGTCTTAAGAATTTTCAGTGGTGCTTGGTCTAAACTCAAGAAGAAGTAACCCACCATAGTGTTCATTTTCAATTACATGGATTTGTTAGACTCAAGGGGAAATTGTGGACACTTTCAATTCGTGTATAATGAGCACCTACTAAATGCAAGGTGTTCAATGAATAAAAATCCCTTTGCTTTGAGCTCCTACAATCCTCTCTCTGTCCCTTGCAATAACTAGCCATGTAGATAGTACAGTATTAGTTAAACCATAGGCCTTCCCCTTCAAACAGTGAGCTCCTATACTAAGGCTGTGATGG
Source organism: Rattus rattus (assembly GCF_011064425.1). NCBI lineage: Eukaryota > Metazoa > Chordata > Mammalia > Rodentia > Muridae > Rattus > Rattus rattus. The sequence goes on along the minus strand of NC_046165.1, from coordinate 79,363,138 downwards.
TTCTGACCTTCCCAGAACTTTAGAAGTTGTTCAAAATGTATTTGAATAATTGATAAGACATAAAACATTTCAGATGTTAAATATCAAGAGAAGAGGTCTTGGGAGACATTGTATGATGAATAACTAATGAAAGTACGAAGAGAAGCAATGACTTCAAGTTAGAACCTGGATCCCTGCGGTCGTAGAAGGAACCCTGACACTGAGCCACAAGATAGATACAGAAGCTGCTACTCAATGAAAGGGGAAGAGTAGGATACATGAAAGATCGATGGAAGGGATCCCAATTGCCAATGTCTTCTAATTTTACATGCACATGTAAAAAATATATATATGTTTGAAATACAAATGCAAAATAAAAAAATTAAAAAAGGAAAGTGAAATGGTTTAGTAGGTAAAGGGACTTACTCTCAAGCCTGAGCTCTATTCCATGTAGTTGAAGAAAAGAACCAATGCTCCAAGGTTGTTCTCTGATTTACACACACACACACACACACACACACACACACACACACACACACACACAAACACACTACCATGGCAAATGCATACATAAAATTACATCAGGGTTTTGAAATTGATCAAGTTGATTTAATTTAATAAGCTACTATGCACTGCAATCATTTTGAGAAGAAAAATTATGTATTCATAGTCATTTATTATTATTAAGTAATTAACTTCCAAACACTTACCTACACAATCATATTTTGTCTATTTATTGTTCATGTCAAGATAACTCAGTGTATGACACAAAACAGAAAAGACATAGTTTATCACCTAATGAAATTATCATGAAAATAGATAATAATTATATAAGTGAGTGGGGGGAGATACATATGCTCATGAAAGTCTAGGCAAGATGTAGCAGGAATCCAGAAGGCAGAGAACTATGAATGATTGTCTCTCTATTTGGTGGAAGAAGATATTGAGCTACAAAGAAGTTGTATTAAAATGACCCAGTTTAGAGGAAGTGACTTTCAGAACAAGTATCTTCTTTAAAACTAATACTAATGCACTCAGACCTTAGTCATATTAAATAAACACATTAGCAAACAGCTCTTACATGGTGAGCTGAGGCCAAAACTTTAGTCAGTGTGTGAGTTCTGTACATTGTAGAGGCACCAAGTGTGACTGGGAAAGCTGGACAACTACATATCAGCCTAGAAGTTCTCAACGCTGCCAAAAATAGCCACTCCAGATACTGAGGGCTTTGAGGTGGTGCGAGTTCTCAAAGGGTGAAGCAGCAAACATGGAGGGAAAGGAAATAGTCTCTGTGGTGGAATTCCAGTCTTAACAAGAGTTATGCTAAAATGTTCTTCCCAATCTGTACTTACAGAGTTATTTGCTACCATTGGCCCTCATCACATTCCTTAAATCACAGTTCAAATAGAGGTGGAACTAGTCACCTAATATGAAGAGTAAGACGAAATCTATGTTAAAGTTAAATTAGCAAAAGGACAGGTCTCTAGTTTCAAGGAGCAAACAAGAAAACACAAGAGACGTGAGTTTACCCTTCGAGGGTCTATGAAGGTGTTGTGGGCATATATTGACAGGGAATCACTTTGCTTTTCTAGTCCCAGTCCCCACTTCACCCCTCTATGTATACCCACGTTTGCCTGCTTCATGGAAGATCCCCCTGTTTGTACTACCCAGTAGACAATATACAGTAAACAGCACTGTAGAATGTGTAAGGTAGTACTACTATATGATAGGCTTGGTGGTCTTCAAATAGGTCCATTTTCTAATCCCTGGGAACTGTTAATGGTCTCATTACAGGGCAAAAGAGTCTACAAATATCAATTTCACTGGGGAGATCAAGATAGAAATCCTGAGTTATCTACTAATCACATAAGCCTTTTAAAGTACAGACTTTTCTTTGCCTGGAGCCAGAGAAAACCTATAGAAGACATGAGACAAAGGGACACTTAGTGAGAGGTAGAAATGTTTTTAAATAGTTAAGTGGATCCCAGAAAGAAACTGGGACATCATCCCTACTGTTATTGGATACTGAGATTCAAAAGGTCTTCCCAAAGCAGAGTCCCTAGGTATCAACAAAGAGGGGTATTTCCCAGATCTTAATCTACATTTGTTTTTTGGTAAAACTAAAGAAATAAACCAATTGAGCTTTGTGCAGTTCCCACACTTCTGAGCCATGTTGGTGCTATTGACAGTGGTGGTATTATGGAGTATCAGAAGAGATAATTCCAAAGAAGCCTGAATAAGTCAAACCGAGTCTCTCTGAGCTGTAAGCAGGACTGTTCCAAGAAGATTAGAAGGAAGCAGCCTCAACCTCTAGTTGGTTTAAGATTTATTAAAGACAAAATTCATAATTCTCACAGATATAGAAAGGCAGCTCTGGATGTCTGCTGCAAGCAAGTGTTGTTCACAGAAGTAGAGAGATAGCAGTTAGATAGTCAGAAAGTTAACCTTCAGTCCATGGTCACATTGCATAGGAATTCATGGCTTGTAGAGAGACCAGTTTACAGTAAGAATTTATGACTTTTGTGAGAAAACCAGTTTTTATCCAATATCGGTTTATCAATCAAAGTATTTCTCAGAATGCTTTAATTAGATGATGGAACTAAAGTTCAGTAGCTTACCATAGTAGACAATACAAAATGTAACCAAAATTATCTTTAGTCTTTCTCAGCCACCCTCTTTTGTCATGCCTTCTAATTTACATTATAAACTTTGAGATGAAGCGGTTTCTAGGTTCCCACCACTTCCTCTCTGGGCTTTCCTATTTCTCTGATTTGTACTCTTACTTATGTTCATGAGTGTCTTAGGTTATTTATCCCTTAATTCAGTTTTGTGGCCCATCTACATTGAGTTAGAGTGGCATAGATTGGCATGTAGTTCAACCACATTTAACACCCCTGTGCATATAGTTCCATGATGCTTCATTGTAAGAAGAGAAGTGTTACATTACAATAAAGCTCACCAGTGACAGGTTAAAACTATTTCATTAACCTATATTGACTGCCTTTTAAGTACAAATTGGATGCCTTAGTGAGAGTTAAATTGAAATACTACTTTGAAATTAGTCTTGAGAAAGAAAATATCACAGTTTGATGCTGGGATCCTCACCAACACAGCTATGAATTACTAGAGCATCAAAAGTCAACTTGATTATTATTCCTCAGCTAAACAAAGACTATTTAGTATCTCAGAAAACTGCTAATTCATGAAAATATATAGCAAGTAACACTGTAAATAAAAGCACTACAGAGTAAAATATGGTGCTTATTATTTAGAATAAACTAACAACTTAATATATTAACTGTGCATTCTTAGAGTTATCACCCAATTTACTTGAGTAGCTAATTAGTGGAGGGGTCAGAATCATTTGGGATGTAGAAAGACAGTAAATAAAATTTTATACTTTAGAATTTGTGTTTGTATATAGTTCTGGGAAATGTGTGAGGGGTGAGAAAACAGTTATGAAAGAGCATGCATTTTTATCTCTATCCACTTTTCACCAACGTTCTTCATGCATCATAATTACTAAACAAAATAGCTCATCCAACCTCCAGAAAAACTGAGAAAGCCCACAAGGTACCACAGTCCTTGACTCCAAGGAGAAATCAAACCTCCCAGAGGAGACACCACCATGAAATATGAGCCTGTGTGCACATTATTATTATTGATGTAATTGCTTCAAGTGATGTATTCACTGCAGGTAAGGAAAATCTATAGGGAAGTTCTGATTTATCTCATCACGGCAAGGTGTCCTCCATACTTGAGTAGAGTGATATATTTATCTGTTTGTTAAAAAGGAAGTGCTAATTGGCCAATCTGCTTACACCCCCTGGAGAAAGAACTGGATGAATGGGAAGCTGTTAGGGAGTGTAAACAGACTAACAAAGGTAAGCCAACTGTAAATTAAACTCAGATACTTGAGAGGGGAGGAGGACAGAGAGGAAGAGGACTCATTATGCAGAAATTCCTTGAACTACATGTCGGCAAACATTGACAGTGACAAGGATATTGGCTTCTCATTGCAAACAAGACTGGATGATTGTACACAGGAGTGGGCAATGGGTCAACACTAGGTTACACCTAGTACTCAAGGTTTATCTCCTTTACCCAACCCCAGTGTCTATTTGCTAGACCATGTATCATAAAGATGGAAAAACGAATCACAAGTAAATTGTCAAGGAAAGTGAGCAGAAAAATATCACAGGGGTAAAGGGAACAGTACTTTCCAAACATTTTTGCTAAAGTCAGAACTTCAGCAAGAAATCCAGATGGCCTTGTAGCTCTCTGAAGCACAGGGCCCAATCTTAGGTACCAACTGACATCCCCTCCTGCTCTCTTGTGCCAAGAAGCATTTACAAACCCCGAAGGCCAGCCATTTCTGATGTAATCTCATTAGAGTTTCTTTATTACAAGCTACAGTTTAGGCTGTCCTCCAACCCAACCCTGACACAGCAGGAAAGGAAGGCAGAGCGTCATTCAACCCTCAAGGACAAGGTTTTATAGGGAATGGAAGTGAGTGAGGAGGTGTGCAGTCTGGCAAGTATCTAATAGGATGGCTATTGTAAGCCAACAGCTGGGTGTTCTGCAGCAAGACTGTGAACATTACAAATGGTCTGAAAGTACACCTGAAACAATCAGACTAATCTTTGATTAACTGTTACTAGGAAGTAGCTTGGTAGTTACTCTGGGGTATGGGCCAAGGACAAGCCTTGGGGTCCTTCCTGGTACTTGAGGGCAGCTTGAGATCAGCTGCAAGTCAAATTCTCAGGCATTTATTTTTTCTTTTAAAATGGAGGCCTGTCTCAAGATGGAGTAGGTTTGGCCTCTCAGCTCCACTCCACAGCACCTTATATTATGCAGGTAAAAAGAAAAATTCTCCAATTCTCCATACTCCAAAAAGTAGTCCATATATCCAGAAATGAGCTCAATCTGGACTACAGGATTTCTGGAGACCTGCTAAAAGCCAGCATTCCATAGGAACCTGTGGAACCAGTTCCCACCTGACAAATGAAGTCACGTCCCTTACCTCTAGCAGAAGGCACATTGTGGTTCTCCACTGACTATATCTGTGACTGTATGTCAAAGCCCATGCCAGGCTTCAGGCTCCCTCTGTCCCTATCCATAAACACTTGCTATATATTTCAAAAGTCCCACACCAGTCTCCTGGTCCTTTCCTGCTTCAGATACTCACCCTCCCTATTAACAATCATCTATCTATCAATTTATTTATCTATCCATCCATCTATCATCTTTCTTTCTACTTAATCTTTCTTATTCTATTTTACTCGCCATGCTCTATTCTTTATCTCTTGCTATCTTGCTATCTCCACAGTTCTCTTCTGCTTTCTTACTTCTCTATCCCCAGCTTCGTCCAGTCTACTTTCTCTCTCTGCTCTGCACTCTTCCAGATGCCTCTAGTTGCTTTTCCTCTCATGTTAACAATAAAAAACTTACCCATATCATGGATTGGTCATGTTGGCAGTTTCTTCACTGGGCCCCCTTGCAAACACTCTGGCATTATGTCCACGGTTCCCACCATCTCTGGATGATGTCATCTAAAAACAGTCATTGGGATAAACAACATAGAAAGTGACATATTCCTCTCAGGAACAGAGGTGATCCTAAGAAAAGATGGAGAAAATATAATTTAATTTAATTTAATATTAATTAAAGTGTTTTAATGCTGTTTTCTTATTAATATGGTTTTTGTAAAGCCAATAATATGCTTTGTAGGATACGGTAAGATGTGGTGGGATGGGGTGCCTTATGAGTCTTAAGTACTGGGAGACTCCTCCGAATAAGACACAAGAACGGAGTTCAATGCAAACTCAAGAGGTTTATTTTTCTGGTGCATTGGGGTCCAGTATCAGTCTGGCCCACCTGGTGAGTGACTAGAAGGCAACCTCAAATGGCTATAACAAGCAGTTTTTATACTTTTTAGGGGTACAGGTTAGATCAGCAAGGTTACAGTTTAAACTTATTGGCTATGCATATTGACCTAGCAAGCACATTACATTCATTCAAACTCTATCTGGGACCAGAGGGTCAGGTGACTATCAGTCAGTACATTCTGCAGTTTTTTCAAGAATGTCCCTGCTTCTCCTGGGAACTGTGGGTAGAGAATGGAACTTGGCCTAGCCTTGACCCAAGGCAGGAAGCTGGTACTTGTCCTAGTCTTGACCTGAGGCAGTGGGAATAAGTCTGGCTAAAGCCCCTCGGGTCCCTCATTCCCCCCCTTTTCTTGTACAAGCTCCAATCTTGGAGCTATATTCTGGGGTCTCTGGTGAGTAACTCATATTCTTCAGGTCCTGTCTTCAGTGTCTAATATTGTTGGTGCAGGGCCATCAGCTGTACTGCACCTATTCTCTCTTTTATGAAGGCTATAAGCTTGCTCAATATGCAGAGTCCAATAGCAGAACAATTAGGGGTCTTAACAAGGTGTATATGAGGGTGGTTAGCCAAGGGGAGGAGTTAAACCAAGCTTTAAACAGCCCTGACTCTGTTCTCTCTTTTATGTTTGGCTAGCCTTGCTCTCCCCTTGGCCATCATACCACAATTTGTATAACCTGAGTCCCCAAGTTTTTCCTCTTTAGCCATCTCATTGGTTCTTTGCCTTTCTGAATGAATCTGATAGTTATTGGGTTGTAGGTGGCATTTGCACAGAAGGTATCCCAATAGCCTCGGTCCCCCTGGTAGGGCCCCTAAATTGTGTAATATTTTTTTTATCATCATCAAGTCTTAAGAAGAGGAAGGTTCCAGGAGGTGTCTGTTTTAGTCTCGAATCCCCAGACAGCACAATAAAACTGTACTGGACCCCACATCAGTGAACTTCTACCCGGTTTCTTCCATCTCCAGGGCAAATATAAGTAGGGGTCTCCTGCAGGTGATCCCTCTGTGCAGAGAATGTACATCCTATCGCCCCCACCCCAGCCCAGAGTCCTCTTTCTCCCATATGGGCAGTTTGCTTCTGCCAGCACTCCCATTATAAGTGGGGATGTCCCACGAGTCAAGTCCTGTAGCCAGCTGGTAAAGGTAAAAGTGAGGTCAGGCCACCGGGTGTTGAGGGGTTTGGAGGTAGTCAGGGAGGCGACCTCATCTCCAGCTCCAGTGGAAACCACAGTACAGGTCTGATGAACCAGCACATGGGGGCAATAGAAGTCCCTGGGGAGTGGGACGTCTGCAGGTTTCACATGGGACACATGCACCAGGGCTGCAATACTGTGCACCTTAAGGACTGTATGAGTGGAAGGGTCTCTTCCACTGGGGTTCCAGAAACTGTGCCTGATGCCTCTGGACACAGTCCTTTACCCACCAGTCTGGTAAGGGTAAAGGGTCTCTGGCATTCCTGGAACATTTAAGGCAGAGAGTTTGGGCCAAATCTCCTGTTGTATTGACTGAACAGCTTGGAGCCTCAAGAAGAGGTTCCTATCAGTGAGTTGGGCTACCTCCAGGGAGGGCACAGTAGACACCAAGGGAGTTGGGGTATGAAACAGGATCTCAAAAGGGGTCAGGATAAAATAGTAAGGGGTGTTCCAGGCTCAGTACAGGGCCAGGGAAAGGAGAACCACTCAGTTAGCACCAGTGTCCAAGGTCAATTTAATTAAGGTCTATCATAGGGTTCTCTTCATTCTCTCTATCTTCCCTGACCTCTGGGGACAGTATATACAATGGAGCTTCCACTTAGTCCCCAATATCTTTGCCAATCCCTGACTTCCCTAAGAAACAACAACGGGATCATTGTCTGATCCAATTACCTTGGGCACTCCAAATCTCAGGAAAATTTCTTCTAATATCTTTTGGCTACCACAGTAACTGTTTCCTGCTTGGTGGAGAAAGTCACAACCCATTCAGAGAAAGTATCTACAAACACTAGGAGGTATTTGTAACCATATTTTCCTGACTTAACTTCTGTGAAGACCTCACAGTAGACCTTGGGTCATTCTCCCCTAGGTCTCTTGCCCTGTTTGCTCTTGACTGCATAAGCATTTACTTGCTGACATACCTTACACTGTTCTACTGTCTCTCTGGCTAAAAGCCCAAGGTCCATTATGTATACCTTGACTGCTTGGATGAGTTTCTTATGCCCTAAATGAGTCCATTTGTGCACTTGGCCAAGTGACACTTTTGCTTGTTCTCTGGGGAGTATAGTTTTCCCCTCTTGAGTCCACCTTTTTTTTTTTTTTTTTTTTTTTCTAAGTAATATTTGGTGAGGTGGCTAGCAATTTGGGCCTTTTCTTCTGTTGTATATTGTAAGTGAGGCCATCCCTTATTCCAGTCCCATTTCCCAGTGGTTGTCTCTTGCAGGCCCATCACTGGGAATGGCTCCTGAATAGCTACTTCTAGAGCCACTTGATCTGCCTGGTTACTGCCATGGGCCACTGAGTCTCTTCCCTTCTGATGTCCTGGGCAATGAATAGTATTCACAGTTGTTGGCTTCATCATGGCATCCAAGAGATTCATGAACATTTCCTGCTTTTTTTTTTTCCCCTCTCATGTGAGCAGTCCTCTCTCTTGGTATATAGCCCCTTGGACGTGGGCTGTGGCAAAGGCATGCCTGCTATCCATGTAAATGTTAATTTTCTTGCCAGCCCCAAGTTCCAAGGCTTTAGTGAGGGCAATTAGCTCCACTTTCTGTGCTGCTGGGGTGGGGATGGGGTAGAGGTTCAGCCCAGATGACATTTGTGCCATCCACCATGGCATCAAAGTGACTGGATGGAGTCCAACTAGTGGAGAATCTATTCCACATCAGCTGACCAGTGGTCCTATCCTCTGGGCCTTTCCATTTAAAAGTGAAGTATTCTTGAATTTGGGGTACTAAGGAAGAAGAAAACATCTTTCAAGTCTAAGACTGTCTACCAAATTCTGGACGGTGGCAAATAACTCAATAGAGTGTAGGGATTAGGCACAGTAGGGTGGATGTCAGCTACTCAATGGTTTACCTCTTCTAAGTCCTGGATTGGGTGATAATTGTTAGTGCCTGGCTTCTTAACTGGCAGGAGCAGTACAGCACTTACACAACTCCCTAAGCTAGAGGAACATGGAAATGTGTGGCTTAATTCCTTCTAGTGCCTCCTGAAACATAGGGTATTGTCTAAGAGACAATGGGGTAGCCTGTGCCTTGAGTTCTACCACCATGAGGGTGCGGGGGTCGGGGGGAAGTTGACATTTTGTTTTGCCCATCTCCACTACTTCCGCCCTGGCTGACTGTTTCCAACCACCAAGTCAAGTCCTGGTTCTGAGTAAAGGTGGTTTCAAATAATTTATACTCATCCTCTAGTCTGGTAGTCAGAACATGTATGGGTTCTCCTTTTAGGACAGTTAGTTGCAGCCTATCAGGGAAGAAGTGTATCTGGGCCCTCTTCTTTTCACCCCAACAGAGGGTAGGAACAGTCTGGGATGAACATAAATGAATGGGATACCTGGCCCATCCCTAGGTTCACTGTTCTTTGGGTAGTCCATGAATACATTTTCATGCCAGTGACTCCTTGGACCCAAGATTGTTTCCTTGGAAATAGGGCCATCAGTTTAGAGGAGGACTGAGTATTGGGCCACTGTGTCCACCAAGAATTGAGTGAACACTCTCAGAGTTATCCTGGGTTCAGGGAGTGGTCATACCCCATCCTCCCTAGTCACTGTCTTCCCCTAGGGCTAACACCTTTGTCATTTGGGGACAGTTTTCCCAAGGGCTGAGATTTTCTGCCCCGGATTCTGTTTATTAGGGCACTCTTGGGCCCAGTGGCCCCTTCCTTGCAATATGCTCACTGGTCTTTTTCAAGGGGTTTTCAGTCTCTTTGGTTGAAGTCTCTCTTCTATGATTTCCCTAACTACTGTAGACAAGATTCTCTGTAAATTCCTTTCTGGTCACTTCTCTTTCATCTCCCTTTCATCTTCTTCCTTTCTCTTTCTCTAATCCTTCTCCTCCTCTGTCTCCCTGTTATGGTACACTTTTCAGCAACCTGCACTAAATCCCTCAATGACTTATTCTGTAGTCCCACCAGTCTTTGAAGCTTTTTCCTGATATCTCTACTAGTCTTGTCTAAGCCATAGTTACAGTAGCTTTGTGCTCCTCGCTGCTGGGGTTATAGTGTGTATAATGGTGGAATGCCTCCATGAGTCAATCTGGAAATGTTGAGGGTGACTTGTCTGGTCCCTGCTTAACCTCCCTTACATTGGTCAAATTGGTGGGTCATCATGTGGCCCCTTTGAGATCTGCCAACAGAGCCTGGCAGTAGACTTTCAGTGTTCCTTACCTTCTGCTGTATTAAAGTCCCAGCCAGGTCTAGTCAGGGGAAATCTGCTGTCAATGACAACCTGCTCAAAGGGGACATTCTTTCTGGCTTCCTGCATTATCCTCTCTCTCTCTTCAGTCATGAAAAGCACTCTCATGAGTTGTTGAATATCATCTCAGGTGGGATGATGAGTAAATAAAATCAACCCCTTGGGGTTATCTGAAAGGGAGGGGGGGTGTTGTGCCTTCCAGTTGTACAACTTGGCAGAAGAGAAGGGCCAATATTATATGGCCTGATTGCCATTGTCATCTATGGGCTGTAGACTCAGATGGGGAGGGCCACTTTTGTATTAGGTGAAGTGGCTCTCTTGCTCTTGGTCACCATGGCCAGTCCCAGTTCCGAGGTTCCCTCCCCATGCTCTCCCCTTGCTGGGGCTGGAGGAAGAAGGGGTAAAGGGATGTTGGGCAAAGGTTCAAGGGAGATCTCTGTGGAGGGGCTAGGGGAACGGGGCCATGGTAGGGGGTAAGGGGGTGGAGGATGCATCAGCAGCAGATTCACTGTGGAAGGCTCCTAGAGTATGTTCTTTACAGACTTTTTGGTCTCTACGGTGTTCTTCTCCTTCATGACCAGGACCTTCGAGAGTCTTGGAGACAAAAAAAAGGAGGGGCTCTCAACTAGATCCTTCCAGGTAACTATCTAGGCTACTAGGTCTGAGTGCTGGAGGGATCCTGACCTAAAGACTCCTTCTACTGCATTGATCACTGGAAAGTCAAAGGTCCCTATGGGTGGCCACCCTACTCTGAAGGTGGGACATTCAGAGGAACAGAGAGTAACTAACTTGCCCTTCTTTATTACTACTGACAAGTTTTCTCGTCTTTCCCTAACTTCACTCCAGTGGTTAACTAGAACTTTCAACAGGATAGATTAAGTCTGTTCCATGTTCAAAAATATTGTCAGTCCATATTCAAGAACACAGAATGGGATAACCAATACCAAAAAAACACAGAGAAAGACAATCAACACACAGTGAGTTCACCCCTGCCAAGGTTAGTAACCAGGTTATAGCAGGACTTGGGTTGACTCTCACGGATACTGTATCTTGCCATTTCTAAAAGGAGCGAAATTCTCCCAACTCCCACTGGGTGGGGGTGCAGGAGGGGGCTGAAGCATCCTCCAGACTCCCCATGGTCATGGCATTAAGGCACGTCTGCCCACTGCAATTGACCGCACCAGACCGAGGCTTTCCAAACAACACCATGCTCATGAGCCAAAAGTGAAAACAAAAGACAGAGAAACAGAGTAGGCACCTACTATGGAGCTTGGTCATTTTTCCTCCAATTGGTCTACTTGGTGGTCACTTGGGGGTCTCCTCAAATCCCAGACAAAGTCCCCAAATGTCAAACCCTGACCCGTGGTGGTACTTACTTCAAGATGCCCCCGGGTGAAACACCAAGAAGCAGATCAATGTGAAAGCAAGAGGTTTATTTCCTGGTGTGCTGGGGTCGACCCTCAATCAGTCCCTCAAGGTGAGTGAGTAGAAGGCCACACCAAATGGCTATTACAAGCAGTTTTTATACTTTTTTAGGGGCACAGGTTACCTCAGCAAGGTTACAGTTCAAACTTAGTGGCTAAGCATATTGACCTTTAAATCTACTGGCTAGCAAGCATCTATCAGTCAGTAGTACATTCTGAGAAGTTTCTACTCAAGAATGTTCCTGTAAGCAGAGGATGGAACTTGGCCTAGTCTTGACCTGAGGTGGGTGGGTGTAAGGCTGAAGACCTTACGATCCTTCAACTCCCTCTTCCCATAACCCTTAGTGGTGTTACTTTCATCTTTTGAGTACTCAGATTAAAGTCTCTATTTTTATCTTCCTCACACATATGTGTCTAGTCATCAGGTCCCGTGTTTCCCTTCAGCAGAGACGGAGGAAGACTTCTGATGAGAATATGGAGGTTTGTTTGAATAGATGAGTCATGGATCTGCATCAGGGTGGTGGTGGTGGTGGAGAGAGTAGGTAAGCAAGTAGGTGGGTGGGTGCCATGGGGCAGGTAGAGGTAAACAGTGCATTGTCTTGAAGGTACTGCTAAGAAATTTGGATTTGTTTCTTTACTAGGAAAACAGTTAAGAAGAATGTTGGACTAGAGATTATCTTAATATACAAAATACAGCGAAGTTGAAAGAGTTTAACATGCTGAAGAAAAGATGGCACGTAGGCTGGTCACGGAAATGGAAGGCTTAATCAGAGAGAGGAGGGGGCACTACTGGAAGCAGGAAGATGCCAGGAAGGTATTCAGAGGAATAAAGAAGCAGAGGAAGGAGCAGGTAAAACATGTGGTGGGAGAAACATTTCAGAGCTGAAGGTTCAAAAAAAGTAACACCAGGAATGAATTATTCAAATGCCACTGGAAGATAGATGAGGGAGCAGAAAGGTCAAAGCCTCAGGATTTTCTAGAGATATTGACATTACATGACTGAGGGGATCTTGGTTGAGTGGATAGGAAATTCTAAAAGGCAAAGAAGACTATTAACTGAGAATGAGGGCTGAGTTTGCATCCTGGCTCCTTCTCTTATAGGCTACGTGGCCTTGAAGAAGTCAAGTCACCTCTCTGCAGGTCTGTTCCTTTGTGTGTTAAATATATGTAACAATAACAGAACTGTACCACAGAACTGCTTGTAGCCTGAGAAAGACTGAGGAGAATTTTGGATCTACTTGCTGCCCAGAAGCTAGGAAACCAGTGCTTTAGGAAGAAAACATATCATAGACAATAATAGAAAAAGAAGAAGCAGGAGAAGGAGAAAGAGGAGGAGGAGGAGAGGAGGAGGAAGAGGAGGAGGATGAAAAAGAAGAAAGAAGAAGAGGAGGAGGAGGAGGAGGGAAAGCTCACTTTTCTGTAGAATGGGCATCATTGAAAAACTTAGGTAACTTCGTGTCAATGAAGTGAATTTCTAAAGTACTCATGGGAATGAATGTCAGCTATGCAGAAAGACTAACACATGGCCTGTGGGAGGCAGGGATGAGGGAAGGTAAACTGGGATTTTATTCAAATGGAATTCTGGAGCCAGGTGGCAAATGGTACCATGCTCTCAGAATCTCAAATTTTAAAGCTATAGGATCCTTAGGGTGAAGGTTTATTGGAGTGTTCTATAGAGTACTTCAAACAGTCAAAAGATGCTATGGAGACAAAGTTTACATAAGCAGATGTGTTTATATAGATGTAAAAATTTGTGTTCTCTTTGCTCCTGGCAAGAGCCCCCAACCACTTGATTCTATCCGAGTCTTTGGCCTCATTTCAATTACTTTTCATTTCTTAATTCAATTTCTCCTTTATTTTTAGGTTGTAGTACTCTCATCCTGGATGCAATTCTTACCTCTTTAGATACTCTTTTGGTAACCCAGTGTCTTTGAGTTTCTCAGACATATGCTTCTGGATGAAATGCTAGACTCTGGAGGTTTGTTGAGAAGTACTCTTGAGAGATAAACCTGTAAGAACATGAGGAAGGCAAGGGTGGGTTGGGAAAAAAACTGAGTTTTAAGAACGTTGAACCTGAAGACTCAAACAACAACAACAAATTAAGTTTAGGACCTTCAGTGTTTTCTCAGTTAGGCCAAGGGGCCAGATCTTTGCTTCCCACTTTTAGCCGGTTGTTGACTGTAGGGTGATTCCTGTAGGATGCATCCCAGTGATAGACACTGCTGAGGGTCCTTTGCATGCCCTGTAGGTTAATTCTGGACAGAAACCCCAGGTGAAGCATTCAGGAATTACATCAATTTCTCACCACATGGAGTCTTTAATCCCAGCAATCAGGCATAGACAGGTGGATCTCTGTTGAGTTGGAGGTCATCCTGGTCCTCACAGTGAGTTCCAAGTTTGCCAAGGCTACATAGTGAGACCCAGCTATATAGTGAGACCCAGCCTTAATATATATATATATATATATATATATATATATATATATATATATATATATATATATATTATATATATGAGAGAGAGTGAGTGTTTCTTTCAAACTGTCCCTGTTCTTCCTCTTCTTTCTTCTTCTTCTTCTCCTTCTCCTTCTCCTTCTCCTTCTCCTTCCTTCCTTCTCCTTCTCCTTCTCCTTCTCCTTCTCCTTCTCCTTCTCCTTCTCCTTCTTCTTCTTCTTCTTCCTCTCCTCCTCCTCCTTCTCCTTCTCCTCCTCCTCCTCCTTCTCCTCCTCCTCCTCATCATCATCACTACCACCACTACCACCACCACCACCACCACCACTACCACCACCACCACCACCATCACCATCATCATCATTTATTAATAGAGAGTGAAGTGGGAAGTTAAGGTAGAGAGGTCAAACAGGGATGGTAGGAGAAGGTCAAAATCCTATTTTATACCCTTCCTGGTTTTTTCTAAAGATTAACTATAAGAGGCAAGACAAAAACATCCCAGGGAGCTGAAGCTGGTAGAATGATGTATAATCACTTTGATAGACAACAGAAAAAGGAAAAGGAAGGTACAGATTCTGTCTTCATCTGTTTCTTCTTATCTGCATAGATAGAGGTCATGCTTAATACCCATGGGGTCACACCCCATTTGGCAACAGTACTATAGAAGTACAAAGAAATTCATCTGCATACCACACGGATGTTAATAATAAGCAGTGCAGGCTTCTTATAATTACTGTAGTTAATGAGGTAATCATAGCAAAATTATGGCTTCCTTGAGAGAAGAAGGTACCTTTACAAAAGCAAGTGCATTGGGAATATTTTTGAAAGACACAGAATGGTTATACACTAAATCAGAGGCAAAACAGGCAGTTTTAAAGTCAAAGAAGCGATAACTGAAGATGCTGGGTTCTGATGTAGAGTACTGGGGTGTCCACTAAAGCACCGCATGGGAAACAGCAGGGTTGTGAAGGTATGTGTCCACAGCCTGATGGAAACCTACTCTATTGGCCTCGTCTCCAGTAGGTCTTATGGCTTTTCCTGTGGTCATCTTAACACCAAAAATTCTTCTATTTTAGTGACCTAAAGATCTCTTTTCTGCACCATTATTTGGAATAATTTCCCTTGATATTCAGGAAAATTGATTTCCTGGCCACAGAAAGCAATTCTTGATGCTTCTAGAAGAGAAAGCAAAAACCCTTGAAAACTGTTCGTGTTCTGGCAATAAATGTTGGCAATTCTCTAATCCCCTGGAAGAGAATAAAGGGATATAGAGAATGTGGTGAGAACGGGCTTCTGCTATATCCCTCTTTGTTAAGGTGTGAGTTCCACTCTGAATGTGCCTATTTTCTGAGTTGTAAATTATAATTAGAGGAAATAATAGAGTCTGGCCATTCCTAAGTTTTATGAAATCATGTGCTCTTTTCCTGCACAAAACTCCCTGCTCGACAGCTGACTTGCTGCTAATGATAATCAGGTCATCCAAGTGCGAGCTGTTGGATTTCCAGGGTACCTACAGTGACTGATTAAAATTACCTGGCAAAGCCATGGCAGAGCGCTATTACACTGGTTGGAGAATTGTTCATGGAATGAAGCCTTAGGCATTGATGGGAGCTGTCTTGTCAGCCCGCCACGAATTAGCAAGGGAAACCTCTCCTGCTTAAAATAATTTATATCCGCATCCAGAGTAGATAATCGAGGGAACATTACAGCTCAGGAGGAGGTCTTTTCCAAACACAATTTCCCAGAACAAAAAAGTACCTGGGTTTGAACAGTTTATCCTGACAAAGTTCAGCCTGAACCACTGACTTCTCTGATGAGATTATTTACTGTGCAATTAAGATCAGTTTACCTGTTGAGCTAGGGACAGAGAGAATGTGGTACTGTTATGTTCGGAAAGCAGCTAGAATCAGAATTTTTTTTTTTTTTTTATTAACTTGAATATTTCTTTTATACATTTCGAGTGTTATTCCCTTTCCCGGTTTCCGGGCAAACATCCCCCTCCCCCCTCCCCTTCCTTATGGGTGTTCCCCTCAACACCCTCCCCCCATTGCCGCCCTCCCCCCAACAGTCTAGTTCACTGGGGGTTCAGTCTTAGCAGGACCCAGGGCTTCCCCTTCCACTGGTGCTCTTACTAGGATATTCATTGCTACCTATGAGGTCAGAGTCCAGGGTCAGTCCATGTATAGTCTTTAGGTAGTGGCTTAGTCCCTGGAAGCTCTAGAATCAGAAAATTTTTCTGATGATACTACATTTTTAGGAAAAAGAAATGTGCCCTGTGCTCAGCTTCTGTCATTTTTCTCCTGCGCTTTGGTTGGGATAGCTGGCAAAGCCATTGAAATAAGCAGCACTCTATCCAGTACGAAAATCGTAGATTGATTCCATTCACATAAATAATAAATTCTCTGAACATATAAAAATTTCTTGAGCTGCATTAATGCACATTTGCATTTCTCTTTAATATGAAACAGCTGTTGTATTTTTCATTTTATGGCATTTTAAAGAGAAGGGAAAGTCTGGGAACCAACATGAATCACGGGGCCCCAGTATGCTACATTAAAGACAATATCACATCAATTCCCATTGTTCCTGCATCTGATGGAGAACAGAAACTCGCTTCATTTTTTTAAGCCCTGCAAGTTAGTGTAGAAACTTTAACACAAGCGTTTAAATTATCAACTCGCAATGAGAAAGGGAGGCAGCCCAGATATGCATCAGTTTAAACGCACCGTTCTGGATTTAGGAGCAGAAAAGGCATAGAACTTACTTACATAAATCAAATCATTCTGGTGAGAAGTAGCCGTATAAATTCCCATTTCTCACCTGGCATCCTCATTTGGACGGGAGAATTGATTTTCTTAGCAACAGAAGCTTCCCACATCCTTTTGCTAACATAGTTTCTTCATAATTATGCAAACTACACCTCAGTCATCTCCCTTATCATGGCCTTGGGAAATACAAATCTGGCCGTCTAAATATGGCCAAGGTTTTTCATTACAGTGTGATAACCTACATTCTACATGCATAACAATAGCAGGACCTAGATTTTTTTCTTTGACATGCCTAAACCGAAAATGAAATTAATTTTTAGTAAGTGTGGCCTCATGGCTTCCTCTCATCAATAAGATTCTCAGGGCACGCTCCAAGGAGACTCTGTTCCACCCGCATCTTCTCTGTCCTGATTTGTGTGTGAGCATTATGGAAGATGGGGAAAGCAGTACAACATTGTGTTTGTATGTGTAGCTCAGAAATTTGCCGGGGTTGGGATTTGGCTCAGTGGTGGCTTGCCTAGGAAGCTTAAAGGTCCTGGGTTGGGTCCCCCAGCCCCGGAAAAAAAAAAAAAAAAAAAAAAAAAGAAAAAAAAGAAATTTGCCTCTACTTTTAACACCAGAAAACAAAAGGAACTTTCTAAACTCTGAGTTTTGGGGTTTTAAAACAATAATAGTTGTTGCCTCTCCAGATCATTGTAAGGATTAAAATTGATTATCTAAGTACAGATGCTATCCATGAGGCCTCTGCCCAGTAAGAGTTCACAGAGGGTGGGGGTGAGGACTTAGCTCAGTGTTAGAACGCTTGCCTAGCAAGCACAAGGCCCTGGGTTCAGTCCTCAGCTCCGGGGGAAAAAAAAAAAAAGAGTTTACAGATGTTGGTCAACTTCTTCCAGGTCTTTCTCTCTTCCCCTTGTTTCTTGGTTTGTCAGCTGAGAAGGACCTTTAGGTTGCAGACTTTCTCACGGAAGACCCCAATCATTACCACTATGGATACAAGTCCATCCCTGATGTAGAAATAGCAACCCCATCTCACCATTCCATTCCAACCTCACGAGTGAAAATTAAAACCACTATGACTGGAAACAAAATATCAGTAATCTACATGGCTAGGGTATGGCCATCTCAGGATTCACAGCATCAAACACAGGGACTAGTGCTGGATTTATTTTTATATACCCACTGCAGGAAAAATCCCACCCCCCATTTTATCTCCACCATCCATAGAAAGACTACTTGCCTATTTTTATTAAGAGGAAAAAGCTCTTGGGGTTAAAAACAGTCAGACTCTCTTTCTGCAGTCAGAGATGATATGTAGAAAACAGGCCTGTAAAACCTAGACTCGCACATTTGCCCAGACCTTGAACCTGCTTGCTAAATGTTCCCAGGGAAGATGTGATTGATGTGGCTGTTGCTAAGCTTCCATGGCCTCTGATGAACAAGAAATCACTACAGGGTTGCTTCAAAGACTTGATGGGTTGATAGTCTACTTGTTCAAGTCAACACTTAACAGTCTTTTCTTTCACATTATTCATTCTTCTCTTTTTCTTCCTGGTTTGTGAACTCCACTCTCTTCTAGCCTTTTTGTCATGTGAGTTTTCTGGGGATACGTAGAAGAATATCTATTCACTCTTTCACCAAGGAAAGGATTTCTGTCAAGTTCAGCTTGACAAACCTGTGGAGTTAATCAGATTTTTTTTTTTACAAGAGTTTGTCTTACTCACAGGCAGCCTCCCAACCTGGATAACTCAAGGGCAGTTACACTGATTACCAAAGCCTCCTGATCTCCCGTTTGTTGCTTACTTGTGACATCATCTCAGAGATCATTGTAACCCCTATAATGACCTTGAGAAAGTTCAGGAGCCAGGTGAACCTTTCTTCCCTGTTCTATAGAATCTTACTTTACAGAATCTCTCAAGGGTCTCATGTTACCAGAAATACTCCGATTAGGTTAGCAGTGAAGCTGTCTAACTTAGAGGAAATCGACCCACAGCACCTCCTGACCTCAACAGGGCTGCCCACCCATCCCTTCTATCATTGTGATGAGTACCTAGATATCATCTGTGATCCCTCTTCCCCTCATCATCTTTCCCACCCCCTTTGACCCACAAGTCTCTCATCTCCATGTCTGGATTCATGCTTTACATTTTACTGGGCAACTACAACCTTCCACAAATTCAATTTTACCCTAGGAGCCATCTTCCACTTTACAAAATGATCTTTAGAAATGCAGATCATTTTCTCAGACTCCAGCAGTCTTATTAAAACTCTTAGTGGCTTCTTATTGTACATGGCTTTCTACTGTACAGCTAAGCCAGCTGTTGCTTAGCATGTGGATAGCAGTCAGAATAGTGTACATTTTCTACCATGGATCCTCTTGCCTCCAGAGCCTCAACAGCTTGCTTCAGGGATTTCACTACTGTCCCCTCTAGTTACAAGGCTTTTCTCATCCTTTAGCTTTTAGAATCTGAAAGCAAAGTCCCAGTCTATAACCAGAGAGAGCCCTTTCTGAATTCTGAAGGTAAGGCCCGGGCCATTGTTAAATCATTAAGTATTAGCATGTTAGCATTCCTTCTAGGTTCCGCCCAACAGTTACCTAGCAACAGTCAGGTAGACCTGGCTTGCTATAGAAGGAACTGTTTGGTGCCTCTCCACTCTCTGACCCTTTCTGCTCTCTGGTCCTTTCCTCTCATTCTGACTCCTTTCTCCCTCTCTTTCCTTTCCTGTACCCCTCCCCTTCTCCATGGGTTCCTGGCTGGCCCTCTTTGCTTTCCTTTTCTCCCCTCCTTTCTCCTCCCTCCCCTTCCTCTCCCTATGTCTCCTCTTTTCTTTTTTCTTTTTTTTTTTTGTCCCTCTCTCTGCATCTACTCTCTTCTCAACTCTTTCCCATGCCCCAAATAAACTCAATTCTATACTAGACCCATCATAGAGCTGGTATGTCGGATGGGGACAAGGATGCTTTAGCATGGTCCTGCTAAGCCTGAAGAACCCTAGGGGCTTTCACTAGCCTTACACCCACCGCCTCAGGTCAAGACTAGGCCAAGTACCAGCTTTCTGCCTCAGGTCAAAGCTAGGCCAGGTTCCATTCTCCAGCTACAGTTCTTGGAAGGAGCAGGAACATTCTTTTTTTTTTTTTTTTTTTTGGTTCTTTTTTTTCGGAGCTGGGGACCGAACCCAGGGCCTTGTGCTTCCTAGGTAAGCGCTCTACCGCTGAGCTAAATCCCCAGCCCCTAGGAACATTCTTGAAAACCCACAGAATGTACTGATAGTCACCTGATCCTCTGGTCCTAGATAGAATTTGAATGCCTGTCACATGCTTGCTAGCCAATAGATTCAAAGGTCAACATGCTTAGCCAATAAGTTTAAACGATAACCTTGCTCATGTAATCTGTACCCTTAAAAAGTATAAAATCTGCTTGTTTTAGCCATTCAGGGTTGCCTCCTAGTCACTTACCACGAGGGGCTGATTGAGGGTTGCCCTGATGCACCAGAAAAACAAACCTCTTGCTTTTGCATCTAACTCTGTTCTTATGTCTCACTTGGGCGGGGGTGGGGTATGGGGCTGGGAAGGGTGTCTCCCCGTAGTTAAGACTTGCTTTGAGATTTACATTTGGTGCATTGGCCAGGAAGCCAGACCCCATCCCCCCACCCCCCATGAGCTCTTGAGGAACTGTGGTCAGAGGAACAGCTCAAGCCTGATGTCAGGTAACACTGTTGTCTGTATTTGTGTTGCTTGTATCCATGTTGTCTGTCTTGCTTTTGGTTTGCTCGCAAGCATCTGTAAGTCTTAGAGAGCCTCTGGTCTGGTGCAGTCAAACTGCAGCTGAGAGACGTGCTTTAAGGTGGTAACTACAGGGAGTCTGGAGGACGATCCAACCCCATCCTCCCACCCACCTGTAGGGAATCTGAAGGACTCTGCTCCTTTTGAAACCTGTTAGACTCAATGCCAGCATAAGCTGGCAGTTTGCCTGTTAGACTCGATACTAGTGTAAGCTGGTGGATCACCTACTGGACTCCAAACCAGCATAATTGAGTCACCTAATTGCCTGGTTTCTGTGCCCATGGAAGGGACAAGCTTTCCGTGTGTTGTCTTTCTCTTTGTTTTTGGAATTTAGTATCGGCAGGAGCCAATCAAGTCTTGTTCTGAGCCCATGGTAGGGGTGAACTGTATGTGTGCTGAGTGTCTTTCTCTGTGTTCTTGGACTTGGACTTCAACTGATGCTACTTTTGGACATGGGGAAGACTGAATCTACCCCATTAAACATCCTAGTTAACCACTGGAGGGAAATTGGGGAAAGAGGAGAACACTTGTCAGTGGTAGGAAAGAAGGGCAGGTTAGTTATTCTCTGCCCCTCTGAACGGCTCACCTTCATAGTAGGGTGGCCACCTGTAGGGACCCTTGACTTGCAGGGGATCAAAGCAGTAAAGGAACAAGTCTTTAGACCAGGATCCCTCGGGCACTCAGAAAAAGTGCCCTATATAATTACCTAGAAGGATATAGTGGAGGACACCCCTCTCCCCCAGATAAAAGGTTTTTATTTCTAAGACTCACAAAGGTCCTGGCCATGAAGGAGAAGAACTCTGTAGAGACCAATGAGTCTGTAAAGAACAACATCCTCTAGGACCCTTCTACAATGGATCTGATAATGATGGATCCTCCACCCCCTTATACCTCTACTGTTGCCCAAGTTCCCATGGCCCCTCCTTAAGGATCTCCCTTAAGCCATTATCCAGCATCCCTTTACCCACCCCTTCCTCCAGCCCCAGCAAGGAGAGTGGGTTGGGGAGGGACCCTCAGAACTGGGACTGGCCATGGGGACCCGAAGCAAAAGGGCCACTTCACCTGATACAACAGTGGCCCTTCCCCTCTGAGCCTACAGGCCCATAGATGAGGATTGCAATAAGGCCATGTAATATTGACCTTTCTTTTTAGCCAACTTGTACAACTGGAAGGCCCAACATGCCCCTTTTCAGATAACTCCAGGGGGCTGATTAATCTCAGACTTTTATTTATTAATCAGCCCACCTGGGATGATATCCAACAAGTCATGAGAGTGTTCATCATGATCAAAGATCGAGAGAGAATAATGCAGAAAGCCAGAAAGAATGTCCCCTCAGACACAGGGGCACCATCGATTGACCAGGTAGATTTCCCCTCACTGGACATGGCTGGGACTTTAATACAGCAGAGGGTAAGGAGCACCTGAAAGTCTCCCAACAGATGTAGTTGGCAGGTCTCAAGGGGGTTGCCGGATAATTTGACCAAGGTACATGAGGTTAAGCAGGGATCAGACCAGTTGCCCTTAGCCTTCCTAGAGCAGCTCATGGAGACATTCTGCCAATGTACACACTATGACCCCACCAGCAAGGAATGCAATGCTACTGTGACTTTGGCTTTTATAGGCCAGGTTAGTAGAGATATTAGGAAAAAGCTTCAGAGGCTATGATAAGTTGCTGAGGGATTTAGAGCAGGTTGCTGAGAAAGTCTATCATAACAGGGAGAAAGAGAAGGATCAAACAAAGAGAAAGGAAGACGACGAAAGGGACATGAAAAAGGAAAAGTGATAGAAAAGGGATTGACAGAGAGTCTTGACTATAGTAGTTAGGGAAAGCAGAGAAGAGAGAGACACCAAACAAAGAGAGACAGAAAACCCCTTGAAAAGGAACAGTGTGCATATGGGTCACTGGGCCCAAGAGTTTCCCAACACATGGAAGCCAGGGGCAGGAAATTCCAGGCCTTTGGGAAAAGCACCCCAAATGGTTAGCCCTGGGGGAAGCAAGTAGGGAGGACAAGGTTCAGACCAGGGTAGCCTTGAACATGGAAGGGAAATGCACCCAATTCTTCTTGAATAGTGAGGCCCAACACTCAGTCCTCCTCCAAGCTGATGGGCAGTCTAGAGCAAAAAAATT
Organism: Rattus rattus; assembly: GCF_011064425.1. Lineage (NCBI taxonomy): Eukaryota > Metazoa > Chordata > Mammalia > Rodentia > Muridae > Rattus > Rattus rattus. The sequence goes on along the minus strand of NC_046165.1, from coordinate 79,340,335 downwards.
CGTGGGTCCAAAAGGCCACTGAGACTAAACAGTAATCATGGACTACCTGAAGAATTGTAGGCCTGGGTGTGGGCTGGGTATCCCACTCGTTCTTGGACATCCCTGACTGCCCCTATCCCTTGCTCAGATGATATTTGTTCTCCAAAATGGGGGCTCTCATCCACTTCCTTCCCAAGGGCCCTCAATTGAGGGGCCTGCTGAAGAACCTGTCCAGGTCCTTATTAATAGGCTGGAGGACAAATATAAATTGTTTGAGACCAATACCCAAAAGAACAGAAGATATTGCTTGGTAGCTGGAAAAATTTCCTCTTGCTTGGTCTGAGATGGCTGGGCTAGGGCATGGGTATCTGTAGGCAGTGTATGTGGAGCTTAAGACCCAGGCCGATCCTGTCTTCATGTGCAGACACCTGATACTGGGGGAGGCACAAGAAAAAAATTAAGCCGCCCATCTCTCCAGTTCTTCCAGCTTGGGGTCTTGCTTTGTGCCATTTAACCTGGAACACATCGCTCCTGCCAGTTAAGAAGGCGGGCACTAACAATTATCACCCAGTCCAGGATTTAAGAATGGTAAACCATGATACAGTGGCTGACATCTACCCTAACTTCTATATTCTTTTGAGTTCTTTGTCACCTTCCAGAATTTGGTACACAGTTTTATACTTGAAAGGTACTTTCTTCTGCCTGACCCTGGCACCCCAAAGTCAAGAATACCTCACTTTTGAATGGAAAGATCCAGAGGATGGGACCACCAGCCAACTGACATGTACCAGGTTCTCCACCTTTTGGGCTCATTTTGACTACCTTGTTGCTCGATTCCAAACTGGAGCCAGCACAGCATGAGTGTCAAATACTGGCAGAAGCCCATGGGTGGAGGAAAGACCTTTCTGACCAACCCCTGCCAGAAGTTGAGGCTACCTGGTTTACTGACAGGAACAGTTTAGCTCATGAAGATCAGAGATGAGTGGGTGCTGTCGTGGTGGACGAAACAAATGTCATCTGGATTGGCTGAACCTCTACACCCCTAGCACGTGGGCACAGAAAGTGGAGCTAATTTTCCTTAGAACTTGGGGCAGGCAAGAAAATTAATATCTACACGAATAGCAGGCATACCATTATATGCTCCATTATATGTACTGTCCCCAGAGCTCAGGACAGGTAGAGAGAATGAACAGAACCCTAAAAGAGACCTTAACTAAATTGACCTTGGAGACTGGTGCTGACTGGGTGGTGCTCCTTCCCCTGGTTCTGTTCCGAGCCCAGAACACCCCCTACCATTTTATCCTGACCCCTTGTGAGGTCCTGTTTGGTACCCCAACTCCCTTGGTGTCCACTGTACCCTACCTGGAGATAGCGCAACTCACTGATAGGAAACTCTTCTTGAGGCTCCTAGCCCTTTAGTCAGTACAATATGAGATTTGACCCAAACTGTCTCCTTTACCTGCTGCAGGAATGCCAGAGACCCCTCACCATTTCCAAACTATTGACTGGGTCTAGCTCTGGAGGCATCTGGCAGGCACTGTTGCTGGAACCCTGGTGGATGGCAACTTCCTGGCGCTGCTACCCACTCCCATAGCACTCAATGTGGACAATATTCTGGCCTGGGCTTATGCATCCCGTGTGAAACCTGCACACACACCCTCCTCCCCAGGGACCCCCACTGATTGGTACAGAAGAGGGACAATCTACTCAAACTCAAGTTCACTTGACCCTGATCATGTCCACCTCGTGGTATCTCTGGATTTTGATTCATTCCCCCATCCTACACAGCCCCCATGTGCCCTTCAATCAAACCTGGACTGTGGTTTCCACTAGAACTGAAGATGAGGTTGCTTTCCTGATGGTCTCCAAACCCCTTATGATCTGGTGGCCCAACCTTACTTTTGTCCTGTGCCAGCTGGTGTCAGGACTTGAGTTGTGGGACATCCCAACCCATGGCAGGAACACTGGCGGAAGCTAACTGCACATATGGGAGAAAGAGGGTTCTGGGCTGGAGGTGGGGGTGGTGGTGGGGGTGGGGGCCAGATGTGCATTCCCTGCACAGAGGTGTCACCTGTGGGACCCCCACTTACATTTTCCCTCAAGATGGAAGAAGCCTGGCAGAAGTTCACCCATGCAGGGATCCAGATCGGTTTTATTGTGCCCTCTGTGGATGGGATACTACAAGAGACACCTACCAGAACCCCTCCTCCTCTCGGAACTTGATCATGGTAAAAAGAAATCACACAACTGTAGGCTCCTACCAGAGGGATTGAGGGTATTGGGATACCCCCTATGCAAATGCCACCTGTAACCCAATAATTAGATTCACTCAGAAAGGGAAAAACTTGGGGACTCTGAATGTACAAATTGGTATATGATGAAGGCCAAAGTGAGAGAAGGGTTAGCCAAGTGGAAGAGAGAAAGAGAAGAGTCAGGGCTGGTTTGAGTTTTGGTTTCATTCCTCCCCTTGGCTAACTACTCGCATATCCACCTTATTAGGACTCCTAATTGTTCTCCTGCTATTGTTGACTTTGGACCCTACATATTGAACAAGCGTGTACCTTATAGCCTTCATAAACAAGAGGATAGGTGCAGTACAGCTGATGGTCCTGTGCCAACAATAAGAGACCCTGAGGACAGGACCTGAAGTCACCAGAGAGCAAAACTCCAAGATTGGAACCTGTACAAGAAAAATGGGGCATGGAGGACCCTAGATGCTTTTGCCAGCATTACACCCACCTGATTCTGTCAAGGCGAGGACAGTCCAATCTCCACCCACAGGAACATTCTTGAGTAGAAAATTCTCAGAATGTACCGACTAATGCTTGCTAGCCAGTAAAAGGTCAATATGCTTAGCCAATAAGTTTTAACTGTAACCTTGCAGAGGAAACCTATGCCACTAAAAAACATAAAATCTTCTTGTAATAGCCATTTGGTATGGCCTTCTAGTATCACTTGCCTCAAAGGACTGATTGAGGGTCAATTCTCTCAGGACAGAAAATAAACCTCTTGCTTTTGCATCGATATACATCTCCGTGTTTTCACTTGAGGGCATCTTGAAGTACCACTCACTGTGGGTTGGGGTTTTACACTGTCACTATACCAGAGACAGGAAGGCAGGAAGATGAAAGCTATGGGGTGTTCTCTGATCACAGGGGCTAACAAACACCTGTGCAATAATATCATGACTATTCTGATTATCATAGCCCAACATAGCCTCTCACGACAATCATGTTTCTTATACCACAACAATGTGCTACAAAACTACCTTGACATTGCTTCCTCTGAGGTACAGTAACAAAGACAGCCTGGAAAGTAAGGAAGCACTATTATAGTGAGGGACTTCACATGGATTCCAAAGCAGAAAACTTAATTTAGAAGGTGACTCCAGTCAGATACTTGATAAAATGAAGGAATCAACTGACCCACTTAACTACAAGCTGCTTAAAAATATGACTAACACCATGTCTAAAATAAATGTGAAAATGGATAAAATAAATTTATCTTACATTTCACTAATTATGAAGTATATGTCCAAACATTTGCCATATTACCCAGAAATTTATATGCTTATTAGTATAATGAACTTAGCCATTAGAGCTAAGATTATTGGACATTAAAACAGAATGTATCTGGATTATTAACCTGAGATTTTTAAAAAAGTATATTTGTATATTCTGCTTTCCTTAATTTTCCATTGCTTACCTTTGAAATGATTTCAGTATTTTAGCTTTAGATTTTTTTATATTTTCAAAGTTGGTTTTTAGAGAGAAAATATGAGAAGGAAAACAGGATCAACTTGGTCACATTGCAGCATGAATGGGGAGGAGCTCTTGCTACTGGGGATGGTAAGTTAATTTCTTTGGCGTATAGTCATTGACACGTTGACCGTGCTCCGGTGGCAGTCCCTCTATGCCCGTCATACAAGGGCAACACTGATTGGCTCAGTGGATCATTTAAAAACAAAGACTTGAAGTTTGAAATTTGGGCTGAGGTGGATGTAGATGAGCAGGGGATCAAGGAGGGGAGTGTGAACATAATCGAAATATATTGTGTATAACATTTTCACAGAACAAATTTAATTTGTTATTGGAAAAATGATAAGGACAAAAGAAGTTGATAAAGTAAGGCTACAGTATGTAAGCTCCAGAACCAACAACTGCACAGTGATTTTGCTCGAGTGACTTAGGGGAAAATTTAGGCTATGCTCTATTTTGGTCATTAAATGTATTTTTTTTTTCTGCCAAAACTAACACGATTTTGAGTGTTTAATGGATCGTGTTAGGATCCCATTTGTGCTTACAGAAATAGGGGCCACTTAGAAGACACATTACAACATTGGGATCAGGCTGCTTGCAGAAGCAAAGCTACCATGTTGCAATCACATAGATGGCAAGCACCAGGATTTCAGAGGCTCAACAGGTGCAACACTCAACAGCGGTTGCTACTGCAGTTGTGAGCACTACTGTAAATGAGTGCTAACTAACCCTGCCTGCTGCACACTAGGTACGCTAGGTAATATATACACACACACGTGTGTGTGTGTGTGTGTGTGTGTGTGTGTGTGTGTGTGTGTACTGATGGCAGGAGACAAGGCCTAATTTTCTGTGTCTCAGAACTGGGCAAGGCTGCCCTGCCACCTGGCCTGAGGCTAGCTCAATGAGTCTGAAACAGTTTCCAGGCTTCCCAGCAACAGTTTCCAGGCCCCATGAAACAATGGTTCTGGAATGTCCGCAGAACCCTAGCCAATCCCAAAAGCACTCATATCCCTAGAGACTAAACCAACCAATCACGATAAAGGTTACCTACCTCTCCCTGGAATTTCCCTAAACTGCTTTAAATTAGGACTGCAAGGGAGCTTGCCTGGGGATCTCCATCTTGGTAGATGCTGGACTTCTGTAGAATAAAATGTTCTTTACTGTTACATATTATTCAAACCTGAGATACCATTTTTCAACAAATCATGGACCCCCTTACATTATGTAGTTATGTTTATGGAACATATATGTATGTTCCAGCAACAGGTCAACTATACATAGACATAGACATATGAAAAGACAATTGACCAATTGCTGGAACACACACACACACACACACACACACACATATACACACACACACACACACACACATTATACACACACACACACACACACATATATATACATATATATATATACATGTGTATATGAACATACATGATAGATTGATATGGATACATGTAGTGAGCCATATTGGATTTGGGCCTGGCCGCTTTGTAACTGCATGGCCACAGTAAAAGTCATGGGATTGTTGGACAGAGGCCTCTCCCATGTATTTACGGCACAGGAAGAAAAAACCAAGTAGTAAACACCCAGTGTCTCCACTGCATGACCTCTGCTGAGCCCAGCTGATGCATGTGGAACTGACACACCTGGACCACACCTGGGTGGTGGTCAATTCACTTCTGCCTTTTGCTTCCTCAGCCTTTATCCTTGAGATTTAGGCTGGTCTTCTCGGATTTCTCCCTAATTAATTCAGGTCTCCTAGTCGCTTTTTGTTACCAATCAGGAGCCAGGTAGTCATGAGCCAGGGTTTCCCACTGTGCTTCCCAGTTATTTTCTACCTGGAGACTTGGGTATACAAGTGGTGAATAAAGCTACAGGAGACTCTCACTCTCTTCCTGCTCTTCCTCTCTTCCGCTCTCTCTCTCTCTCTCTCTCTCTCTCTCTCTCTCTCTCTCTCTCTCTCTCTCTCTCTCCTCTCTTCCTCTCCTGGCTTGACACGATAACCTGTGTGTGTGTGTGTGTGTGTGTGTGTGTGTGTGTGTGTGTGTGTGTGTGTTTCTTTCATCCCGTAGGCTTTCGCCTGATTCTCGGTACCGTGTCGGTGCTGGCGCTGACAGATACATAGATATCTATATGGATCAGACATATTTAAAAACATATGACAGCAAATATTACAAACAAAACATTTTAAGATAGAAATGTATATTCTCACATCTCCTCCTTGACTCTTCATGAAATCAGCACAAGTTTATAGGAGACTCTCTCTCTACCCAAAGTCACATAGAGAGTTAATGTGAAATTCAAAACTTAGTGATCTGAATCTAGAGCTGATGTCAGTGCTGTGGTCTTTATGATCTCACATATGGCTTCCTATGACCACACATGATTCTTTTGTGACTGTTAGTGTTTCACACTCTCTTCCCTATCATCCAGTATGGTTCCTCAAAATCTGATGGTGTTGAAGTCATCTTTGTATGATCCATTTTTATTTCATGCATAAAATGGACTCAGTATTTCCTCCTGGCATTTGGGGAATTGTGGGTCCATGGTATTCTCAATACCATCCTACAACTGGTGAAGATCTAGAGGATTCCTCAAAATGCTTATATCCATTCCTTGATAATCTCTAGTGGTCATCACAGTTGTCTGTATAATACTGCCTGCTACAACTCTAATGTTATGTCTGATGTTAGCACTTAGCGTTGGGCTTGATTCCTCCAGTGTATTTAGGTTCCTTTGGATCTCAGATTAAATGAGAAAAGGCCTTCTGAGATCTAGGGCCTCCACACTTCATTTCTGATATTGACATGAGACTAACCCTTTAATTTTGCAGCCTTTCTTCTCATAACTGAGAGGGTCTTCTTTTTCCGAATGAGTCAGTTATAACTAGAGAACACTTAGGTTATTTGATGTATGAAATAGGAACACAGGATGGGTTTTGGGTGCCAAGAAAAAGGGGAAAGAGCAAAGAATTGATTGATTGCTGGAACAGGTCCCTACTCATTTGTAATCACTTATGTAAGACTGAGTGTTAATGCTTAATTATTTGGCAACAAGAAAATGCATTTGTAAAGATTCACCTTCAAAATGGCCACTGGTTTTTCCAATGTTCTCTTCAGCTCATAGTAATTCTGGGCTGTGGACATCTGGTTTCAATTAACTACAGAAGACTAAGGTCTTGCAATGTTAAGATGTCTTTAGTTTTATAGACCAAGAGTGGGTATTCAGTACCTCTGCATTAGTAGTGTGTCCATTAAATCTTGAGGGAGACAGTCTGACATACCACTGAAGTCTTTAGAAATTAAATGAGAATTAATGGCTATTGTGGGGCTTTGAAGGACTGACTAGGGATTTAATAATAAAGATGCGAGACAAATATATCTTTTAAGGCTATTGGCCTTCTGCTGGGACAATCTCTCGGCTAGCCCGTCAAACTTAACCCAACTTTCCTGCCATTTTGTCTCTTCATGGGGCTTTTACTGCCCTACCTCCCTGTTCTGTCCTATTCTGCTTCTCTCTTCCTCCCTTCTGTCTGTTTGGTAGTTCTACCCCAGCCTCTACAAAAAGCCAAATTTTCTATTCATCCAGTCTGAAGCAATCAGTAACAGGGCAACACTAGGTCCATCTCTCTTTGTTGCCTTTTGACATTGAGGTCAGACTGAACAGCATTCAGGCTGCTTGCTCTTTAACAGGATAATCTCAGACCGTTATCTTTAACCAATAATCTTTTGGGCAGGTGACAAGCATTCACATATAGAAAGCAGGTAATGGCCCATAGATATTATAATAGCAAAGATCAAGCCAGCACTGCACTTAACAGTGGAATAGCACAGCATGTGACTATGCCAGAGGAGTAATTAACAACAGAAAATGCAGGGGCACACCTACATTGCTTTTTGATATAAAGGGTGTAAGTTACCCCCAACAAATGGCTGTTTGTTGATTGTATCATGAGTGAGTATAAGAAAAATAACTGTGTGTTCTCTATACCTGTATATGTAGTGTGAGCATGTTTGTGTTAGTGTACAGGTTTGTGAGTGCAATATATGTATGTACACACCAGTGGATGTGCATGTGGATATCAGTTGTTGACACTGAAGGACCCTAAAGGCTTTGGCCAGCCTTACACCCTTGACCTCAGGTCAAGATTAGGCCAAGTACCAGCTTCCCATCTCAAGTCAAGGCTAGGCCAAGTTCCATTCTCCAGCCACAGTTCTTGGCAGGAGCAGGGACATTCTTGAAAAACTGTAGAATGTACTGACTGATAGTCACCTGACCCTCTGGTTATATGCTTGCTAGCCAATGGAGTCAAAGGTCAATATGCTCAGTCAATAAGTATAAACTGTAAACTTGCTGATGTAACCTGTACCCCTAAAAAGTATGAAAACTAGAAGGTGGGGTAACCTTCTAGTCACTTGACATAAGGGGCTGATTGAGAGTAGACCCCCACACTCTGGAAAAATAAGCATCTTGCTTTTGTATCAAACTCTGTTCTCGAGTCTCACTTGGGTGTGGGAGGGTTTCTCAGTAGTTAAGACTCATTTCAAGCCCATGGCCCCTCCTCAAGGATCTCCCTTGAGCCATCATCCAGCATCCCCTTACCCCCTTCCTCTGGACCCAGCAAGGGGGGAGTGTGGGGAGGGACCCTCAGAACCAGGACCAGCCATGGGGACCTAGAACAAAAGGGCCACTTCATCCTATACTACAGTGGCCCTCCTCCTCTGAGCCTACAGGCCTAGATGGGGATGGCAATCAGGCCATGCAATAGTGACCTTTCTTTTCAGCCAACTTCTACAACTGGAAAGCCCAACACCTCCCTTTTCAGATAACTCCAAGGGGCTGATTAATCTCAGACTGTTTTATTTACTCATATCTAACAACTCATGAGAATGCTCTTCATGACCAAAGAGTGAGAGAAGATAATGCAGGAAGCCAGAAAGAATGTCTCCTCAGACATGGGGGCACCATCGATTGAAAAGGCTGTCATTGACAGCAGATTTCCCCTCACTAAATATGTCTGAGACTTTAATACAGCAGAAGATAAGGATCACATGAAGGTCTACCACCAGACTCCTTTGGCAGATCTTAAGGGGGTTACAGGATGACTCACCAATTTGACCAAGGTACATGAGGTTAAGCAGGTACCAGACCAGTTGCCCTTAGCCTTCCTAGGCAGCTCATGGAGACATTCTGCCAGTATACACACTATGATCCCACCAGCAAGGAATACGATGCTACTGTGACTTTGGCTTTTATAGGCCAGAGATATTAGGAATAAGCTTCAGAGGCTAGAGGGACTACAGGAAAAGACATTAGGGGATTTAGAGCAGGTTTCTGGGAAAGTCTACCATAACAGGGAGACAGAAAAGGATCAAAGAAAGAGAAAGGAAGAAATTGAAAGGGAGATGAAAAAGGAAAAGCAACAGGAAAGGAATTGACAGGGAATCTTGGATACAGTAGTTAGGGAAAGCAGAGAACAGAGACTCCAACCAAAGAGGAACAGAAAAACCCCTTTAAAAGGACCAGTGTGCATATTTCGAGGAGACGGGCCACTGGGCCCAAGAGTTTCCCAACAAATGGAAGCTGGGGGCAGGAAATCCCAGACCTTAGGAAAAGCAACCCCAAATGGTGAAGGGGTTAGCCCTAAGGGAAGACAGAGACTAGGGAGGACAGAGCCCAGACCCCCTCTGCAAGCCCAGGTAACGTTGAAAGTGGAAGGGAAAACCATCCAATTCTTGTTGAATAGTGAGGCCCAACACTCAGTCCTCCTCCAAGCTGATGGGCAGTCTACAGCAAAATAATTCATGGGTTCAAGAGGCCACCGGGACTAAACAATTATCATGGACTACCTGAAGAATTGTAGGCCTGGGTGTGGGCCAGGTATCCCACTCGTTCTTGGACATCCCTGACTGCCCCTATCCCTTGCTCAGCAGGTATCTGTTCTCCAAAATGGGGGATCAGATCTACTTCCTTCCTGAGGGTCCTCAATTGAGGGGCCTGCTGAAGAATACATCCAGGTCCTTACTAATACAAATTACAAATCTGGAGGACAAATACAAATTGTTTGAGACCAATACCCAAAAGACAGAAAAATTTCCTCTTGCTTGGGCTTAAATGGCTGCACTAGGTCATATGTAGCTGCAGGCTGTGTATGTGGAGCTTAAGACCCAGGCTGATCCTGTGTTCGTGTGCCGGGACCCGATGCTGAGGGAGGCATGAGAAGGAATTAAGTCACACATCTCCTGGCTCCTCCAGCTTGGGATGTTGCTTAGTGCCAAAAATCAAAATGATTAGCCAATAAGCTTAAACTGTAACTTTGCTGATGTCACCTGAATTCATCTCTGACAATCTACCATACAACTCAACATATAAAAGCAAGCCTTTTTTGCATCATCTGTCCAAGTCTCTTTGCAATTCTTTCCTGATATACTAACTTTGATTTGGTTATCAAGTATATTTGTTATTGTTTCTTCCACTGGTATGTAAATTCAAAGAGAGCAGGAACCACTGATGCTTATTGTACCAAATGGGTTCATGAGATATATTATCTAGGATCTGTGATATTTTTAGGTCCCCACAAAATATTTTGTTTATGTTTAATTGATATATGGTGCTCATTATTTTTTAGTGTGATAAATCTTGAACAATTTAGGTATAGAAGAATTATATCTCCGCATAAGAAAGATCATATGTGACATAGGCACCAACATTAAGGCTAAGCTGAAAGAATTTCCTTTAAATTCAGGAACAAGAGTGGTCACTACCTCTTCTCTAACTCAATACAGTTCCAGTAGTTTTAGATAGAACAGTTGGGCAAGGCAAAGAAATAAGACAGTAAAGTATGCATGTATAAATTATATAAATATAGATCTCAAAAGCCCTCAAGAACTGCTACATTAAGTTTCAGGACCCAATATCAACATACATATAACAGTAGCTTTTCTGAACACCCACTATAAACAAGTAATAGAAACATACCTAGAAATGAATGTAATTAAGGAACTAAAACAAACTATTGTAATGAAAATTATAAAAATCAATGATAAGGAAATTAAGAAAATGACAAAATGGGAAGATCTGCCATGTTCATAAATTTGAAGGATTAATATTGTTAAAATATGAATATCCCCCAGCAATTCAAAGATTCAATACGATCTTTATTTAAAAGCCAACAAAGTCTTCATGTTACTTGGAAAGCAATCCCAAAATTCATATAGAAACATAAAAGGCTCCAAGTAGCCAAAGCAATCTTAAGCAAAAAGAACAAAGCTAGAAATGTCAGAATCTTTGCACTGAAGGCATACTGCAGAACCCCTGTAACTAAAACAGCCTGGAACAGATGCTTAGGCCAATAGAACAAAAATCAGGATCCTGTTAATAAGCCCAAGCACTGGAGTCAACTGATTCTTCACAGACATGACAAAATTCACATCAGAGAAATATCTTCAGTATAAGGTTCTAAGAAAAGTGGTATTTAATGAAGAAGATGGAAACTTGACTCCACCTTCTCACTTTTTCCAAAATTTAAGTCAAGATAAATCAAGGACCTATGCACAACACTCAAAATTGCTAAGAGAAAACATGGGGAAAACATTCAAGAAATTGGTACAGGCAACAACTTCTTGGGGAACTCCAGAGCAGAAGAGACAAATGGAATTACAATAAAGTAAAAGCTATCTATATAGCAAGAAAGCAAGAAAAAATAATAAATAAATAAATAATAAATAATAAACAAGCAATGCTACAACAGGATGCAAGAAACTAATTCCCAACAATTGATCTGGTAAAGGGCTTAGTATCCAGAAACTGTAAGGAAATAAAAGTTAGCAATTGGCAACCACGAAGAAATAGCCTAATCTAGGAATGAAGAAGTGATATAAATCTTAAAGATCTCACTGTTTCTATACAGCATTTTATCTTATGTGTTGAATGATGCAATTCACACGCTCACACACACACATATGCATTTGAACTTACGCACATGCAAAACATGCACACTACATATACATGCTTACCACACACATTAAAATGGAAAAAGAAAAAGTAGGTCATAGCATAGTTTCTGAAACCTGGAGTATTCTTGTTTACCAAGCAATCTAGTGAGATTCTCTCAAAAACTCCTTTTCACAATGAAAGCCTATTGTCAACAAAGGCCATACTTCAATTCACAGTCAGTTCTGTAAATTGCTCCAGAATAGCTTTTGTTTGGGGGTTTGCTGGTTCTTCTCAAGGCCTGTAACAATTTTACAACTGCTTAAAAATGCTGTGGTATCACTTACAGAAGAAAAATAATTGTTGCTGAAAGGAAAGTGTCATGTCAAGTATAACCAGTATGTCATTTACTTCCAATGATATTAACAGTAACAATGTAAGAAGATAGCACATTAAATAGAGTATAGTACATTAAATAGAGTGTGTGCTTCTGATAGGTGATGAGCCTTAAGCCCAGAGAAGTAGGATAATACTTTACCTAGCTACCAACAACAGGGCCAGGAATGAAATATAGGTAGTCTCATCTATTCTTTCTGGGATTCAGAGTGGGACAGGAGAGAAGTATCCAGAATAAAATTCATTCACAGCTATTAGGTATTTTAACATAAACCTCATTAGATTTCAGAACTCCTCCTTTACAAATGAGGTTAGTCAGCCTGCTCTACGAAATCCTACACTGTAGGCGAGGTGAGCATTTCCAGAGAAAGTTGGTGTAGTTCCTAGGCCTTCAACTGCAGAAAGTTCTGTTCTTAAATCCAGTATGCAGTTCCCCAGCAAGGAGACATACTCACACTGTTTTGATTTCAGTAAAGATTTCTTCACAGATAATTTTTCAATATAATGGAATTGCGGAAAGTATAGAAAAGAATAGGTATACTTGGCATGTGTGGCAAATATACATGATTTATAGTCAAAAGATAGACATTAGTAAGCTAAAGACTATCATGATTTTGTTGCAACTAATATCATTTAGTAGTAAGCATCCTACCCCTCTTATACCTGAGATGGATTTCAGAATCTCACTTAACTAATTAAATAAATGAGAAGTGATATTACTGGGCTAGAGTGGTGACTTCTTGGTTAAGAGAACTTGCTGTTCTCACAGAAGACCTGAGTGTGGTTCCCAGCACCCGTGTTCAGTGGCTTTCATTAGCAGTGATCCAGAACTATGGGATCCAAAGCTTCATGATTCTATGAATGCCTAAGCTCACACTAACACACATACATACACACACACACACACACACACACACACACACACACACACACACCCCTACAAAGTCATGCATGCACATAATAAAAGATAAAAACATAAACCTTTAAAAGGAAGTGACATTGTGGCTTTCCCAAGAAGAGGTCATAAGAAGCTTCATAGCTTCCAATGTCAGTGCTTGCTCTGGGTGAAGCCGGCCAATAATTAAGAAATCCTGTCACTCCAAGACTGTATTGCTGCTCAAGCTTGACATATTGGGAAATTCAGGAAAGAAGGGAGAGTTGGGAAAGGAAAAAGAAAGATGGGGAAAAGTGAAACACTCCATCTGTGCCACCAACCCATGCATCAGAAAGGTGACTATGAAGTAAGCCATCTTGACCTTTCCAACTCCAATAAACACAATGTAGAAAAGAAGGACGGAAGCAGCCTACAGCTAGGGTAAAGACCCTGAGCACAGCAGCTCAATGGCCTCTCAGCTGTGTGCCATTTCGGTACGTAGCTGAGACCTTAGTCATCAAAGAGCCATCACTGTGCCAGCTCATATTGAGGACAACAAGATCAGAAGACAAGACGTTACTCTCTCCAGTCACAAAGTTTTAGGGTAGTTTTCCAGACAGTAGCTGATAACTAGAATCCTCTATTCTAGGGACTCAGAGGAGTGATTGAGTAGCCCAGTCAGTAACCAGCTGTTTACAATAGTCACATTGTTAAAAACAGTAGTATGTTTAATATTATTAATTATTAATAGTGTCACTAAAGTAATGCCAGTTATTTAGAAAACATATAAAAACCTAAAAAGATAATTAAAATTACTTATAATCCTACCATCAAAATGAATGCTTAAAGTATATGTGTCATGTATTAGTTTGAAAGCATGCATAAATGTTACCTCTTAGTACAGAAGAGCATAGCTATATTAAAAATTTACAATAATAAAAGTTTGATACTGCTCACGTATCTGTGGCAGGCAATGTGGGAGACAGCTAAACCTAGAGGTCCCAGGAACTCTCATCTGTATAATGGGTTTGCTTACAGAAATTAACTTGGTATGTTTCTGTTCCACATGCTTTGCCATCTTTGAAGAGGTTAGTCCAGACTATCCTCTACAAAGAAGTCTCAGAAGAGCAGAAGTGAGATTAGCAAGACCTCTTGAAATTTAGATTCAAACCTCCCAAAGCATTGTCATTCCCTACTCATTCCACTAGGTAGAGTCATGTCAGTCAGAGACAATGAATGACTTAACTCTGGATGGAGAATCAACTGTGCAAAGGTGTGCATGTATAGGGATGGGAGAATTCTGCAATGTTTGCAAGCTACAACATTATGCTTGAATTTTTTTTAACAACACTTAAAAACTGTTGTGCTTAGAGCATGTTTTAAGAAAAACAACTCGGATAAGTAATGCTTCTTAAAGGTACCCATTATTCTCTAAGCATTTCTTTTCTCTATGGAGAAATCTTGGAGTTCACTCAGCATTTTTTTTAAAGGGTAAACAATTTAATTCAGCTTCCATTTTCCATTCTGCAAACTGCTGATTACTTACTGGGGCTAAGTTAACATGGCCTAGCACCACATCTTGGTTTCTCTTCTGGAGTTTTGCAGGACCTCTCCACTAGATAACTGAATGATGCAATGTTAGAGATGGGGTCATGGAGGTTTGGGACAACTTTTGTTGCTGTAGTCTAATGGTCAGTTTTTCTCAAAAACTTGTAAATACAATAAACTGCACTAGAAAGTTCATTACCAAGAGTGGAGGAATGCTTTAGACAGAACCATCTCACCTGCTGAGCTTACTTGCCCCAAGGATTAAACCCTAGAAATATCTAAAGGTTAAACAAAAGAAGTCAAACTCAGCAGCTGATGTAGGTAAATGGGTCAGTTTGAGAAACACAGAGAAAGACAATGTGGCAACTGCATCATTGTCTTGAGACATAACATGGATTTCAGTTCTTTATTGGCAGAGCTATTAATCAGACAGTTATTTATAGAACATCCTGGAAACTAGTTTCCCCCTGGCTTGCAGCTGTCCTCTCTTAGGTCAGTGATACATGACAGGATTATCTTGAAGCCTGCTAAGGAACGTAAGTATCTATCTAACTAGTCTGCAGTGTCACAAAACACACAAATGTTAGCATTTACCAGGTACAGATTTATACCTGGTAAAAATTCATCCAAGCTAACATCTTAATTGGAGGGCCTGACAGTTTATAGTGCATCCTTCTGATAGAAAGAGGGCTAATACCTTTGGAAAGAAAAGCTAGCCTACTTATTATGACTATTATTTTTAAAATGTGAATGAACAATATTGATGAGACTGTGGAGAAAATGGAATCCTTGTGAAATGAAGGTTAGCACAAGAACTGGCTTGGCTGCCTTGGAAAATAGTCTGGAGGCTTCACAGACAGAATTGTCACATTGCCTAGGAAGATCACCAATCAGTATGCTGAGGAGCTGCCTGTCATTACATTATTATATACAATACTCACGACATAAAACAGCCGAGATATGTGTGGCATAGGGAAGGTAAAGTCAGAAGGGTCGCTGGGGTTTGATGGTCAGCTAGTCTAGCCAATCAACGAGCAACTTGTCAAATGAGTGCTCTTGTCTCCCATTCAAGTACTAACCAGGGGCAACCCTGCTTAGCTTCCATGATGGGATGAGATGGGGCACATTCAGGATGGCGTGGCTGAAGAAGAGAGACTGTCTCAAAAGTGAAGGGAAGAACAACTGAGAATGACCTCAGTGTCAACCCCTGGTCTCCACTTGTGCATATACATATGCACGCACACACACACACAGACACACACACACACACACACACACACACACACACACACACACACACACACACACACACACACACACACACACACACACACACACACACACACACACGGGATCCATCAGTATATCAAACAGGGTAATACAAATGAGATCACGATGGGCCATAAGTAAATGCAAGCCATGGAGGAGTAAACATGGTTTTGAGTGCAAGATGTCTTTGTCCCAGGAATGATAATGAGACCAATAAGACAACTACAAGAGAGTTTTTCCACCTCACTAAATGCAAACACAGCTCATGAAAACCCACAGTGGAACTAGATTCAGGAATAATCTGGGTACATCATAATAACTTTAGATAAACTTAACTATAGAAATTTCATCATTCTCACCAGATACATAATAAAACTTGAAGATAAAGAAATTGAACAAACCCCAGTGCTACTTATTAAAATTCAGAAAAACAAATAAAAACTTGGCATTATAGCTCTGAGGAATCTAGTTAACATCAGAAGGCATTACTTCTCATTTCTCGAAATATTCACTCTCCCTCCCAGGCAAAAGAATGTTATTTTAATGCCAATAGCCAAACAGAAGCTTCATGTATAAACTTCTACAGGTCAAGTTCTCTGCCTCCTAAATCCACCATGCAGGAAAATAAATTCTACTACACACAGGCCAATAGTGAATTCTTATCTATTTAGAAATGCATTGAAAATGAAAAAACAAAACAAAAATAGTCAATATGGTTTTATATAATTTCTCATAAAGTAAGTATATATTATTGGATTGTAATTCACTTTTTAATTCATTGACTCTTTAGTTGTAATCTGGAAGATTTATTAGAGTGATTGCAACTCTGTTGTTCCCAGTATTATTTTCAGGCTTCGCTTTTTAATGTTAAAATGATAGCTTCTTCATCCAGTGCCAACAGTTAATTCCTATTCACACCCTGCCTTCACAATTTTGACACTCTGAAAGATTTGAATTGATATATATTTCATGGTCCGATTTGATTAAAGAATACCAATAAGAATACAAAAGTTAAAAACCTGAGAGGGAGAATTAAAGTCAGGAGTATAGACGACAAAAGGAAAGAAGAGATGAAAGTCTTGTGTGTGACCCAGGAAGATTAAAGTCATGTGCCTGACACATGAAAATCTGCTGCTTGGAAGAAAAAAAAAATTCAAGAATTAACTCTTCAGTCCAAGCTAACCTCAAACTAGAGATCTCTCTTCTCCTTGGTCTCCTGAATGATGAAATTACAGGTATATACCAGCATGCCTTGCTCTTGGAACACAGGTTTATAGTACATGAAGCATGGTGTCCAGTACTAAGAAAGCAGTCCTGATACAGGGTAATTGGACTGAGGACAGCTGTGCACTTAGCATGAACCACTCACTGTCTTCTGCAGGCATTTGTGATCGACAGTGTTTGGAAGATGCCCACAGATACAGTGGAGATACTGTATCTCTACTGCTTTCCCCCAAACTAGCAGGTCCATGCACACACTGACTATTCTATAAATAAGTCTCTACTCAAGGTATTGACAGCTCTCTGGAACATGTGTATCCCACACATGTCAGGGACAGCTGTCCAGCACCTGCTGAAGAGCAATGTAGGTCAAACTCTGGGGGTTACAATATGTTTAGATGCCTAGAAAAAAAGACTGGAGCTTTAATTATGACAAATCCTTCTGCTCATTTCTCAGGACACCAAAGCTGTCCATGCCATCATCTAAGATGGCAACCCCCAAATGGGTTTCAGTGGTAAGGCCAATGGCGTGTGTTTCCAGTAAGCGTCTCATTGGCAATGTCCGGGAACCTACTCCTTTGCTTGCTGATAGGTACCCAGGAAAACAAACATTTTCAGCAAGTTGATTGCAAATGTTTTTGACATATAGAACCACTGAAAATAGTCTCGAATCTGTATTTATTCTTGGCAGGTAGGGGTCTGCTTTAGGGGCCTGGGAGAATTTGTCTTCTAGTCTACATCTCAGAGGGTGTCTCTCCTAGAAGAAACACAAATTTCTTCTATGGCAACTTTAGCAATCGGGGATCCTCCTGAGAACCAGACTGTACCTAAAATATTCATGGCTCTGATTCCCCAAGCTGATAAAGGAATGTCTCAACTAATGACATTTCCCATGGCACATGATCCAACGCATTCATTTCCAGGGATATGGTAAGATTGTTCCACTCTTGAGATTTTATTTCTCTTCAGTGTTTCCCTGCTACTCAGATATATCTTTTAATATACAAACATGTGAAACTGTAAAAATTTATGCCAGTTCATTTTTTCTGGACTAATCTGATCCAGCTACTCATAAATTATGGATGGTTCCATCTTGGGGCATTTTCTTTCCGCTCACTTTATAATTTAGTCTGACATTTGGATAGCCCTGGCCCTTCTGCACTAAAGTGCTTTTGAATCACTTAATTATAACCATTATATCTTGGGAGAAAATGTGTACCTGTAATGACTTGCCACTCTTAAGTGGCCAATTGAAGACAGTGAAAGCAGGTTTTTGATATCAAAAAAGAAGAGTCACCCTATGCAAAAAAGAATAGGCCAGAGTGTGAAAGAACTTCAGGTAGCAACTTATAGAAATCTATTTAGACTGGTTTGAGCCAGATAATGAGAACTAATTAAGAACATACAGTCAGTCAGATATCCTTGAACCCAGGAATAAATCAAGTTCAGACTTAGGGAAATGCAATCCAGGATGAAAATGCTACTAGGAACAAAAGGGAGCCAACTTCGCTCACTCTCTCTTCCCATTCCTTTCTCCTTGCCTTCATTAAGTCACCTGATTACTACATCTGCATCCTGCCATTAATTGCATTATCAACCTTTGCCCTTGCCTTCCATTGTCTGCAGTCTCTCTACTACATTATGAAAGTAACTGTTCAATCGTAACTTCTTCGATACATCCCAGGTTCAGACAAAGCAACCAGGTCCAAATGTCGAGAGCAAGAGCCTGATTGAGACAACTTGGCTCATGGGTTGACCCCAGCCTCATTCAGCTGTCTATGGCTACTTCATAAAGGGAACACACAAATCTTCAACCCTTCTAAACACTAACCCCCTGATGTTATCCTATATAAGACCATCTCTGTCATTCATAGGCACGATAGCTAGGTAGGAACGCTGTTTGCTTCCCTCTTGCATCATGCATGAAAGCATTTCCTTGGGGAGGAAGAGTCTTTCAGGTCAGTTCCAGCTCAGAACTCTGAATATAAAGTGGTTGGCACCTTCTGCAATAGCACCTCATCTTCAGTGTCTAAGGGACAACCGGGTGTAATAGTAAAAGCTTGTAACATTCCGGGAGTCTCTCCACCAACCTTGATGAACAACTCAATGAGGGCTTGTTATGGCTGGTGTGGAGATTTTGTTAGATGTTCTATGTCTCCTTGTCAGCACATATGAGAAAATTTATTTAAACTATATATGTTCATCTATACATAGACACATATATTATAGGTATTTTTTATCAAAATAGTTAATAATATGATTCCTTATGACACTTTTAAACATCATTACTTTTATTTTTATCCATTCTTCTCCATCTGTATTTATGCCCCTCCCACCTCCCCAATTAGAGCCCCCACCTGTTTTTCCAGTTCTCTGATCAGATAACTTGTACCCTACTCTTTCCTTCTCAATCTCCCCCAACCCTAGCAATGCACACAACCCTAAGGGTCTAGTAGTAGCTTGCAAGCTTTGGTGTTAACCAACAACTTTCTAATTGGACTTAAGTCCTAGTTGACAAGAGAGAAATCATGCCCAGTACTGGAAACCTAGTTAACTACTCAGGGCTAGTGAAATCATGGGTCTTGGAGGAGAACCTACATGTAACTACTTTAATAAGACAGAATCATTCCTAACTGTATTCTAAATATTTATTTTGTACACATAATTAACTGTAGTCCAGACCCATCATCAAGGCAACTCCTCTTTGCAACAGAGTCCATTATAGAAAACCACAACTTGTCAAAATTCAGAATTATGGAGTCCAACCATAACGGATATATCCACAAAACAGCTCTGCACCTAAAGCTCAGGGAACATTGTAGAAGAGGGTGCAGAAAGATTCTAAGAGCCAAGAAGGCCAGGGAGTTTGCTGTGAGATTACGTGTTACATCTCCTAGTACTGTCAGAAGCTACTCCCATAAAGTCTTACCAACATAGCTACCTAAACATGAGCTGAAAAGGGACAATAACTATAGATATGCTAAAGTGTATGGTGGAAAGCCCACATGGCCTCAATCCTATAGGCAACTAAAAAATGCTAAAATCTGGAGACAGAGTTTTCCCCAGGGAAGAGCAGATCAGCTGGTTATCCAAAACCAAATGATCAGCCCCCCAAAAATAATAATAATAGTAAACATACAAGTAACATTGTAGAGACTGAGAACATTGTGTTTATGTACTTAGGAATACATATGTGTGTTTTTGTGTGTGTACCATTTATATATATATATATATATATATATATATATATATATATATATATATGTAACAACAATTTATGAAAAATGGAGACCATAAATTTGAAAGGCAGCAAAGAAGGATATATGAGAGGGTGAGAAGGAAGGGAGGAAAAGGAAGGTGGCAATGTAATTATTTATAATTTCAAGCCAAGAATTTTTTAAAATGTCTATGTCTAAGAATGAAGCATGAGGGATAATGATGGAACCTTGAGAATCAAATGGATCTGAACTATCCAGCAGATTTTCCAAGCTCTGTAGAAATATTCAAAAAGCTAAACTGTCTGGATAGAAATGTTCTTTTAGCTGAGGCCTTCCTATTGCTGGACAGATTCATCTTCAGGCAGGTCCAGACTAGTTTGAACTGAACAGAAGCTTGCTGCCTCCCCCCACCCCCCTCTGCCTCCCTCCCTCCCTCCCTCTCTAATATCCTTCTACCTATATGCATAGGTCTGTTCTGTGAGGTTCCCAGTTCAGTTATAAACTCTATGTGACAAATATTTATATTCTACTGTCTCACACTGTCCTCTGCTCCTTTCCTAAAATATTGACCTTACCTTAAACAGCCTTCAGATGTTTTTTTTTTCCTTTCTGTCTGATATCTGGCTTGCCAATGGCTCTTGATGTATGGGTAGAAACATTTAAAATTTGTGGACCATCCAAAAAGATATTGGCTGAGATCACCAATTCTCAGCCAAGTAAAATATTCTATTAATGTGGCCAAAAACTTTTAGTTTGTTGAGCTTTGTACTGTGAAGTGATGTTAAAGAACTCATATACTATATTTTCTCTGCTTTCCAGCTGTTTGACCACACACACACACACACACACACACACACACACACACACACACGCATGCACACACACAAACATGCACACATATGAAAACACAGACACACACACACACACACACACACACAGACAGAGAGAGAGAGAGAGAGAGAGAGAGAGAGAGAGAGAGATTAAACATTAAATCAACCATTTTTGTGATCCAGTTTTCTCACCTGTGAAGTAGAAGAGTTCATGGTGCCCACCATACACAGTGCCTCTGATAATTAAATGATAATATTCGTAAAAAGCATAAAGTAGTACCTAGTATACAGTTAATGCTAATAAATGTTAACCATTGATTTTATGATGAGTTGAATACCATTATTAGGTAGCTTTCTAAAGGGGACATATTTCATTGTGAATGTCTTAATTTCTCAGTTCACCCTACAGATACCCTCTGTTTCCGATTAATCATTCTCCAATGTCTATTGTCCAAACCTGTGTTGATAAGTGACCTATATTACAAGATAATGAAAAGATTGAATAAGATAGACTCAGGGAGATAGTGTGCAGCATGCTGATGGGCCATTCAAAGAGTATCTTTAAATTACAAAAGGCTTCCCTCACCACCTCCTTCAAATCTGGTATCATTATCTTTCCTCGTCAAATGAGTGTGGAAGACCCCAAACTGAGAAACTACTTATTTGAAAGCACAAAGGAGCAAGTGATTAAAACAAAAACCAAAATGAAAACCCACTTTTTACTTTAGCATTCCTTAGGCAGAGTTAAAATAAAGATCTAAAACTTAATGTCAAAGATCTTTCTATTTTTTAAGAACCTCTTCTTTATGGAATAAGAGGAATAAGAAGCAGGGTAGGAATGCTGACTTGGGAACTGTGCATATCCGTCAGACTCTCAATTCCATCATGGAACCATTGATACAACTTCATATACATTATTTGATTTCTCCAAACCTCAGTTTCTGGCTAGTAGAAGGGGTGCAATATTAATACGAGCACATCTATTTGCTGAAAGGTGGAATGCAAGTATATGGCCTGCTCATCCAAGTACTATGCACCCACTATAATACACAGTAACTCCAGCAAATCTCATATTTAACGTGTTCCACTAGGTACTATCAAGCAACTTTGAAAGCCAAGAATTACCACCTCATTTAGCCATGAGCAAGACAAGCAAAAGATGAGCATCAGCCCTTGAAAAGCAATACTGGCAATGGTGTAATGGCAAATGACATCAACCAATTCTCTAAAATTCGGAGAGTCACATCCACTTTCAGAACTAAAGCTGGGCTGCAGTTTGTAAAGCATAAGCATCATCTCTTCCAACATCACTTCTACCAACTATTGACCTCTGGCTCCAAATGGAAGACCAGCCAAACGTTGCATGAGACAGAGCATTTGCGGCTCCAGTCTGGAAGTCAAGTAATGAGTTAAAAGAAACATTCACTAGCAGAAACTGGCTGAGGAGGCAGACCACAGAACCAAGGAGCACATATTCATCTGTCTGGTACTAAAGGACAGTAGGTGGGACAAGCAGCAGACCCAGGTGACCTCTTAGCTCGACTTCCAAGAGAAGCCCAAATAATGATAATGTGTACTGGGCTCTTATTTATCCCTGTGTCTGAAAACTGAATATTACTCAACAGGAACAAAATCATAATAGCATGAATATAAATTTGATGTGCGGCTCATGTGCAATTTTAATATCTATTTTGTATAAACAGTATCAGCATATATCTGAATAGGAAATATATTATAACTCAAGCCAAGGATGCACAAACTAATCCAATTTTAACTACACTTATTCAACATGGTAAAGAGAACAAGACAATGTCACTAGTTGGGCACCAAGGGGCTCCCTTGCCAGAGAGAGTCACCTTAGAGGCATCAGCATTCTATTCTAGTGCTCAAACTCTGTCTGAAGGACCCTAGGGGCTTTCGCCAGCCTTACACCCACCACCTCAGGTCAAGACTAGGCTAAGTACCAGCTTCCCACTTCAGGTCAAGACTAGGCCAAGTTTCATTCTCCACCCCCAGTTCTCCAAAGGAACAGGAACATTCTTGTAAAACCACAGAATGTACTGACTGATAGTCACCTGACCCCCTAGTCCCAGATAGAGTCCGAAAGCATGTCATACACTTGTTAGCCAATAGACTCAAAGGTCAATATGCTTAGCCAATAAGTTTAAACTGCAACCTTGCTGGTATAACCTGCACCCATAAAAACTATAAAAACTACTTGTTATAGCTATTTGGGGTCACCTTCTAGTCACTCCCCATGAGGGGCTGATTGAGGGTTGACCCTGACATACTAGAAAAATAAACCTCTTGCGTTTGCATCAAACTCCATTCTCGTGTCTCACTTGGGAAATCTCCTGGTAGTTAAGACTCATTTCAAGCATTTCATGTCCACAGGAATCCCATGGGAGAAAAAGAAGTCAAGTTGAAGGGATTCAGTTCTGAGGTAGAGGGGTGGGTGTAGCAGAGACAGAGGAATAAGAACAAGAGAATAACAATTACAGTTTGGAGTTAATTTTCCTGGGTTTGATCTCTGTAAATGGGGCTGAAAAATCAGCCCTTGGTAAACAGGAGATAAGTGAGACTCTGGGTATAAAGACCACCAATGGCTAAGGAAGATATTTGGTGGGCACGACAATGAGTACATTCCAAGGAAAGTGTCTTATACCAATGGCCTCACATCACGAACAGGCTATAAGTGTATTACATTTAAGGTCTTTACGAGATTGAAATCACTACTGTCTATCTTAATCCTATGAGTCCTTCAGGGGAAAGAGTTGTTACATTGTATGAACCTCTTTAAGTAAATATAGGCTATTCTAGAGGTCCAAATTTAAACCAGACACCATATATATATATATATATATAAATACCTATTCTGAACCAGGACCAGTTTCAGACCAACCAAGAACCCACTGTTCTACCACCAAGGACGGCCATAGAAACAGCCCACACATTCCACAGCAATAGCTGTTTTGTAACTGCAAAGCTCTGGCCTTCTTTTTCCTAAGAGTCAGAAAAGAGCATTTATCTGAAATTTTATTTGTAGTAGAAACAGAAGTAAACCTCAAGAATTAATCTCCTGTGTGAAGTAAAAAATTTTTATGAACCCACAAAATAACCAAGAAATGTAAATAATGAGTATTTAATGTTTCTCTGTATAATTTGGCTAATTAAACAACTCTTAGATTATAATAGTGCTTGTGTAAACATAATGATATCTTATTTGCCACAAATTCCCTTAGTTTAATCAATTACTTTTCTAATTGTGGAGGCCATTCTACTTTAAGGACAAGCAGATGTATGCTCTAGTAGAGGTCTAAAACTAACCCCACACACATAATAAATGTATACACAGAAGAAAAATATCTATTCTGAATATATTATTTAACCATAGAGTTTCGGGAAAATTAGTACATGTTAATGGTGAAATTAAAGGTTTTAAGATCTAATTTGATTAGTTCCTGTAAACAGTGCCCACAACTTAGCTCACAGCTAAATTAATCAAGATTGCATTATCTTTCACAGGTGGGCTTGAAACTCAAGAGTCCTGGCTGATGTTTTGTGCAGGGTAACTTTTGACACCTCCTAGTCTAAATCCCTTAGCTGCTAGCAAGCATCTAGGAAGCTTCAGGATGGCCATAAATAGCGCCATTAGTTGCTTATATACACAACAAACGTGTCTAATGGACCAATATCACACACTTCCCCATAGCAGCAGGACTTATTTCACAATGGGTTATTATGCTAATAGATTGTAAAATAGTATAGGAGAATGCAGCTATAATGTATTTACCCCTGTAGACAAGGTAGGGGGAAACGCTTTCCAGGCAATTATCATGAATTATTGCCCTATCTGCAAAACAATTACTGTAGAACTCATGTGTTTCAGTTTTCCAAGTTTATTACCATTAGCACGCACGGGGTGAAAATAATTGAGCAAAGCCACTCAAATCCACACTTGCAAACATCCCATTCTGCACAAGCAATGGTGGTAGCTGCTGCCAGCCTTCCTTCCGTCCCGCCACCCCTCCACTCTGGAAGAGACTTTTCTTCTTGACCACATCAAGTACATTTAAGAAACAAATTAAACAATGGCTGTAATTTAGAAGGCAATTAGCTCCTGTGCCTCGCCTTCAGCTTCAGTTGCCCACAGCAACCTACCTGCTACCTCCGGCAACTCCAGCTCTCAGTGCTAGCTGTTTCTCCATGATGTGAGGTCACTCGGCCAGAGAGGCTGCATTAAGATAGGGGCGGTGGGGAGAAGACTCATCTCAACCACTGATCTTTTCCTTCACCTGCCTTAGGTCATCTGGGAGGGATGTTTACTCTACTTGACACATCTGGATAGGAAACTTCCAGCAACAGAGTTCACTATGGCCAATCCAGTCAGCCTCCGTTCTCACAAATTTTAAAAGTGTGAAATAGAACTGGCTATGAGAATGCTGACAGTAGGCAAGGCTCACCATGCTCCTTCATATACTTCCTTTAAAATCCCTCATCGTCAGAGTGTCTCCAAACCCTAAATCTTCAGGGCTCTGTTCACTGCTAGCCTCCCTGACAAATTCCTTGGCCTTTGTCACCACAGGCCCTTTGCATATGCAGTTTCCACTGCTTATAAACCTATGTATACACTGCCCACACTTTACCATCATCTAACTTCAGATTCCAAGTGTTCCCTAGAGTTCTCATTCCACTGTCCTTCACCCATTGCATTTTCTCAAGAAGTCACATTTCTGGCCTTTACAGTCCTTACTTGCCATGCATGCAAAGCGGGCTCCTCTTTGCATGGTTACTTTTCTAGCAGCCTTCTTTGTTGCCAATAGACTTCAAGCCCCATACAATGAAATTCATTGGTTTTTACTTGTCCTTGTACCAAATGCCCAACATCCTCGTAGATGCTTCAAGACTATTTCTGAATGACCTGTGAGCAGACATTGATGTCACGTATAAGAAATGGGGGCAGAGGGAAAAGTGGCTGACATGCAGGGGAATAATGCTGTAGACCTACAGAACCAAGTGTAGCTGTCATTGGTGACATAGGACAAATTACAGAAACAATCAATAGGTGGCGGGAGCGAGGGGATGCAAGAGAGCCTGGAGGGCTTTGAAGATTACCTAGAAACTAAACAAAAATGAGCTTTAAACTGTGGTGGGTAGGTAGGGGTAACTACTGTATACAATATAACATGGAACAAGAAAAGGGAACAGGGAAATTGTCAACACAATTACCAACTGGCTGCTGTTTCGACTATAGTATTAGGGCCAGGAGCCAGACTGAGACGGATGGGGGAAAATAAGAGGCAGGGAAATGGACCATCTGGATATGAACAGAGAGACAGAAAGCATCCAACACCAGGTGTGGTGTTTGGTGAGTTGCATGGAGAAGGAGATGAATCTGTCTCTGTGGGGAGAGAAAGGAGGCCACAGAGAGACTGTGTACAAGCCAGGAGAAGGCCACAGGAGCAGCAGACACCATTGCATGCCTAAAAGCTACTGGCTGCAGAATAAGGAGGCAAGAACCAAGGCTGCCTGTCGGGAGGGTATCAGCAAAGTCAGGGAAGCTGTCGGTAACGCACAGGGCCACCAGGGTCAGGTCCCAGACTATGCTTGGTCTTTTCCAGGGGATGAGAAGCACAGACTCCTGCTGAGGGCAGTCTGGGAGAGACAAAGAGGAAAGCAAGCCCAAAGCTGGCACTATCAGACTGTACCAGGTCCCAAGCTGCACTATGAGGGGGAAAGCATGCTGCTCATTCAAGCCATGCAGATGAAGGCCTCTTCCAGGCCACGTAAGAGGAAAAGGAGGTTTAGAAGTTGCCAGAGAAGACTGCTTAATGGCCCAGCTGAGCACTAGTAGCATAGGCAGTAATCCACGTGTGCAATGCTGAGTATAATTCCTACGCAGTCACAGCTCTCCGTGGCCTGGGTAGCTAGGAGAGCCATCTGACCTCACCATGCACTGAGCAGCGCTGTCTGTCCTCAGAGGGTGCCATGGGGAGGAGCAGGAATCCTTCTAAGGCAGAGAAAGGCATTCTTGAGCTGTACAGTAGTTGGCAAGTTTGGGTAAAGAAAAATTACCACCGACAGTCCAAGAGTTTTCTCCAAACGTACTTTTAATGGATGATCACATTATATCCTTTCTAAAGGCACTTTTAAAACTCAATAAATGACTGCTTACCACAGAGCACAATACAATCCCTTATAAGTTAAGCTGTTCTCGTGAATCACTTGTAATTACTGGGCATTCTCAAGCCCAGGGGATGTATAACTATATTATTGTATCTCCGTGATTTTTATGAAGTCAAGACAAGGAAACAAATCACTGTAACTGAATTAATCTCCTCACCAGAACTCATAATAATCAGAGAAAAACCATACCATAAACAAAAATATCCATTGTTAGTAAATCATCAGGTCTGTTCCTAACTGTTCCCTGAATTATTTGATCCCAAAAGACAAAGAGAGAAAGGAGCTGAGAGGAAGAGGGAGAGAGGGGAAGAGAAAAGGTGGCAGAGGAGGAGAAACTAGAGAGGGGGAAGGACAGAGTCAGGAAAGGGAGGAAAGGAGGAATCAATTTCCCAGGGCTGATGTAGTGTCCGGAAGCAACAGTGTCTTCTGTTCCGGGTGCCGGGGTCTTTGGTATGAATGCAAGGCACTGAGGAGTATGATCCTGCAGACTTCAAGGGAAAGCATGTCTTTGTGCCTTTTCATATCCCAGTCTACCAGCTCACGGCCCTTTCTCCATCATTAAGAGGCCTCCTTACTTCACTCTCATTGGCATCCGTTCTCTTCTCACCTCTGACCGCTTCATCTTACAAGAACCCCGTGATTACCCTAGACCTCACCACAAAGTCCAGGATCATTGACCCATTTTTTTGAGAAGCCAACTTGCTAACCTCTTCACAGCCCCTTTGGCCATGTTAAGTAGCAGTGGGGTCGATGGGTTCACTGGTAAACATAGACTTCTGTTTTTAGCAAGTTGGAAAGGAAAAGGGCTTTCAAACTGAATGAAAAGGGTATTTCAGTTGGAACCGCAGAACCACTTGGCTAACCAATAACCTTCAAGCCTCACTGGAGGGGCTCCTAGATCCACCCTCTTCAGAACACATGAGGAACTTGTCATCTGATGTTTCTCACCCAAAGATATGTAGCAGGGTAATAAGACCCTCTCTGTTGAAGGCAGAGAAAAACACTGAAGGAAGAGGGCTGGCCAACTGCAGTGCCTATCACCACCCAAGTCACAGCTGTTGACCGGGAGCCACCTGACTCTGCTTGACTGGACGTCTCTTGATACCATGACATTCTTGCCTCTCAGCTTTCAGTGAAGGCCTCAGCTCTTTTAAGTCATTCCAAAGAGAACCTATATTACACCTTTATTGCTTTTCAGTCAAAGTAAAAGCACTCCCGTCATCTGGGCAGAGTCACCCTGTGTTGGGAGAATCTTTTTGCAAGATGTTTCTCTGTCCTTCGTGGCTGAGGCATTCTCTGATCAGTTTAATAAAAATCTAACAGCCAATACCCAGACAGGAAGTATAAGGCAGGGCTTCCGGGTAGAAAGAAAAAGGCCATGGGAAAAGACGACAAGTGGGGATTCAGCAAGTAGGTAATTGTGGACTGACATGAGCAGGAGCAGAGAGGTAGCTCAGCTCATTGCAGGACATAGGCAGAGTTAGTCAGGTTAGAGGATGTAGTCCAAAGACGAAAGCTGAAGCTCTTAAAATATACAAGAGTCTCTCTGTTCTTATTTAAACACCGGGAGATCTGTAGAAGTTAGCAATGGCCCTCCATGGCCATGGCCAGGGACATGGAGTGAGTCTCCTCTTCTGAAGTGAACCCACTCAGAGGCATTTCTCTTAGGATCAATTTTCAAAACCAGTGTTGATGAGGTCTGCACAAAGTTGTTACCCTGCATGTAAGTAAGAGTCAGAGCCCAGCAGTGCAGTTAAAAATGCATTAAAAATGGTTTACAGCAGGGGTGGGGAATGTGAGCCCGGCGTTCTTTCATAGTTCTGTCTCAGTGTTTGATTGATGGAAACACCTTCTCTTGGGTCTGCTCTAAGGACATTCTGAGCAAGAAGCTGTGACATGGTATGTCCTGCTCTTGATGTGGTACCACAAGTTCATCTACAAAGTTCACACTTGAGAAGTGTACAGTAGTGTTACATGTTTTTTTACATTTTTTCTTTTATTGGTATTTTTTATTTACATTTTAAATGTTAACACCTTTCCCAGATTCCCCTCGAGAAACCCACTATCCCATCCCTCCTCCCCCTGCTTCTATAAGGGTGCTCCCTCACCCACCCAGCCAATACCTCCCCTCCCACTCACCTCCCGGTTCTGACATTCCGCTACACTGGGGCATTGAGTTTTGACTGGACCAAGGGCCTCTCCTCCCATTGGTGCCTAACAAGGCCGTCCTCTGTTAGATATGCAGCTGGAGTCATAGGTCCATCCACGTGTACTCTTGGGATGGTGATTTAGTAAATGGGAGCTCTTGTTAGTTGATATTGTTGTTCTTTCTATGGACTTGCAAGCCCCTTCAGCTCCTTCAGTCCTTTCTCTAACCCCTCCATTGGGACCCTGTTCTCAGTTCAATGGTTGGCTGCGAGCATATGCCTCTGTATTTGTCCGGCTCTGGCAGAGCCTCTCAGGAGACAGCTATATCAGGCTCCTATCAGCACGCACTTCTTGGCATCAGCAATATTGTTTGGGTTTGGTGGCCGTATGTGGGATGGATCCTCAAAGTGGGGCAGTCTCTAGGTGGCCTTCCATCTCTGCTCCACACTGTGTCTCCATATTTTCTTCTATGAGTATTTTTGTTCCCCCTTCTAGGAAAAACTGAAGCATCAACACTTTGGTCTTCCTTCTTTTTGAGCTTCATGTGGTTTGTGAATTGTATATTCACAGCGTTTGAGCTAATAATATCCACTTATCAGTGAATGCATACCATTTGTGGTTTTTGTGGTTGGGTTACCTCACTCAGGATGATATTTTCTAGTTTCACCCATTTGCCTAAGAACTTCATGAAGCCATTGTTTTTAATAGATGAGTAGTATTCCATTGTGTAAATGTACCACATTTTTCTATATCCATTACTCTGTTGAAGGACATCTTGGTTCTTTCCAGCTTCTG
Organism: Rattus rattus; assembly: GCF_011064425.1. Classification (NCBI taxonomy): domain Eukaryota; kingdom Metazoa; phylum Chordata; class Mammalia; order Rodentia; family Muridae; genus Rattus; species Rattus rattus. The sequence goes on along the minus strand of NC_046165.1, from coordinate 79,310,172 downwards.
ATTATTATGAATAAGGCTGCTATGAACATAGTGGAGAATGTGTCCTTGTTATATGTTGGAGCACTTTTCTGGTATATGCTCAGAAGTGGTATATATGGGTCCTCAGATAGACGTCTAGTTTTCTGAGGAATTGCCAGACTGATTTCCAGAGTGGTTGTATCAGCTCGCAATCCCACCAGCAATAGAGGTATGTTTCTCTTCTCCACACCCTCACCAGCATCTGCTGTCATCTGAGATTTTATCTTAGCCATTCTGACTGGTATGAGGTGGAATCTCAGCGTTGTTTTCATTTATATTTTCCTGATTACTAAGGATGTTGAACATTTCTTTAGGTGCTTCTCAGCAATTCTATACTCCTCAGTTGAAAATTCTTTGTATAGCTCTGTACCCCATTTTAATAGGGTTATTTGATGCTCTGGAGTCTAACTTCTTGACTTTGTATATGTTGGACATTAGCCCTCTATTGATTGGTAAAGATCTTTTCCCAATCTGCTGGTTGCCATTTTGTCTTAATGACGGTGTCCTTTGCCTTACAGAAACTTTGCAATTTTATAAGGTCCTATTTTTTGATTCTTGATCTTAGAGTGTGTGCCAGCGGTGTTCTGTTCAGGAAATTTTCCTCAGTGCCCATGTGTTGGAGGCTTAATCTATGTCTTTTTATTATGGAATTGAGTCCATTGATATTAAGAGATATTAGGGACCTATAATTGTTTCTTCCTATTACTTTTGTTGTTAGAGGTGGAATTATGTTTGTGTGGCTACCTTCTTTTGGGTTAGTTTAAAGAAGATTACTTTCTTACTTTTTCTAGGGTGTAGTTTCCCTCCTTATATTGGAGTTTTCCATCTATTTTCCTTTGTAGGGCTGAATTTGTAGAAAGATGTTGAGTTGGTTTTGTCATGGAATATTGTGGTTTCTCTATGTATGATAATTGAGAGTTTTGCTGGGTATAGTAGCCTTGGCTGGCATTTGTGTTCTCTTAGGATCTGTATGACATCTTCCAAGGATCTTCTGACCTTCATTGTCTCTGTTAAGAAGACTGGTGTAAATGCCAATCAACCAGAGCTTCCAGGGACTAAACCACTACCAAAAAACTATACATGGAAGGACCCTCGCCTCCAAATGCATAGGTAGCAGTGAATAGCCTTGTTGGGGCACCAGTGGAAGAGGAAGCCATTGGTCCTGCCAAGACTGGACCCCCAGTGTAGGGGATTGTTGGGGGATGGAAATGGGGCTGGATGGGGAAAAGAACACCCATATAGAAGGGGAGGGGGAAGGTTAGGAGGCTGATGGACAGGAAACTGGGAAAGGGAATAACATTTGAAATGTAAATAAGAAATACTCAATTTAATAAAAATTGAAGAAAAAACAAAAAAATACAAAAAATAGAGTTTAATTAAAAAAAAAAAGAAGTCTGGTGTAATTCTGATAGGTCTGCCTTTATGTGTTACTTGACCTTTTTCCCTTACTGCTTTTAATATTCTTTCTTTGTTTTGTGCATTTGGTGTTTTGACTGTTATGTGATGGAGGAATTTCTTTTCTGGTCCAGTTGATTTGGAGTTTGGTACATTACTTGTTTGTTTATGGGCATCTTTTCTTTAGGTTAGGGAAGTTTTCTTCTATAATTTTGTTGAAGATATTTACTGGTCCTTTATGTTGGGAGTCTTCACTCTCTTCTATACCTATTATCCTTAGGTTTGATCTTCTCATTGTGTCCTGGATTTCCTGTTTTGGGTTAGGAGCTCTGCGCATTTCATTTGACTATTGTGTCAATGTTTTCTTCCGTCCCTGAGATTCTCTCTTCTATCTCTTGTATTCTGTTGGTGATGCTTGTGTCTATAGCTCCTGATATCTTTCCTAGGTTTTCTATCTCCAGGGTTGTCTACCTTTATTATTTCTTTATTGTTTCCATTTCCATTTTTAGATCCTGGATTGTTTTGTTTCAATTCCTTCACCTGTTTGGCTGTATTTTCCTGTAATTCTTTAGGAAATTCTTGTGTTTCCTCTTTAAGGACTTCTACTTGTTTATGTGTGTTGTCCTGTATTTCTGTAAGGAATTTATTTATGTCCTTCTTAAACTCCTCTAACATCTTTATAAGATGTGATTTTTAAATCAGATTCTGGTTTCTTCCATGTGTAGGGGTATCCAGGGCTTGCTGTGGTGGGAGAATTGGGTCCTGATGATGACAAGTGGCCTTGGTTTATGTTGCTTAGGTTCTTACACTTGCCTCTTGCCATCTGGCTATCTCTGACAGTGGCTTGACCCTCCTTTAAGTCTGTGTGTCAGCACTCCTGGGAGACCAACTCTCTTCCAGTGGGATCTGAGTAGAGAGCTGTGGCACAGGACCAGCTCTGGGTGCATACAAAACCAGGAAGGATCCTGTTTCAGACTGTTCATCTATTCTTGTGTCTTAAAGGCTTTGGGCAGGTCCCTGGGAGTAGAAGTGGTGGTCTTACCTGAGTTCTCAGGTGTGTCAGCACTCCTGGAAGACCAGTTCTTCCCCAGCAGGATCTGGGTACAGAGAGCACATTCTTTTTAAATCTTACAATATTTTAAGTAAATTTATAATACAATTTTGCATTGGGTTACATTCATGGTTATCCTGGGTTATATGTGGCCACAGGCTTGAAAGGTAGAAAAGTTCACCTGTCTGCATCACAGGATCACTGGGAGAGCTAAGGAAGTGGTTATGCCCACAGGGCTCAGAACCATGACTCAGCCCTTACTCTAGGCAAAAGATCACTTTCTGTTCCTGACCAGCCTGCTGTCCTCTTCATGACCCCCATAGTATACCATAACTGGCTATACTCTCTCACTGTGGAAAATTCCTTTGCTCCAGATGTAAGTTCTACACACAGGTACACATACAGAGTACCAAGTCTGTCTGTCCATGTTCAGCATGCTACTATCCCACTAGGTATCCTACTGCCCCTGTTCCAAATTTACATATAGATATGACGTGTGAGCAAAAGTATTACAGTCCAAGTTCTAAGACAGATTTGTATGAGTGATACCTACAGAGCTTCAGAAACCAGTGAGAACAGGACTGGCAGGAAATAATAAAGTAGGGGTCATAATAATCACAGATACTGGACTTGACCCTCAACAGCTCTCGAAGATGAAGCTGTGATGGGAAGAATGCTTGGGAGATAAGGCTTGTAGGAAATGTACATCATTTTTTTTATACTTGTTTGAGTCTTATCCAGATCTCCACTTTGCAAGCCTAGAAACCACATTCTGGACTTGAGAGCAGAGCAGACACTCAAGGTACAGCCACACTAACCGCATTCAGAAGTATGATGTAAAGCACCAGATGGCCAATGGATTTTTTTTCTGATGAACCACAACTTGGATCTCAGCAGTCTCATTGGTATGGCTACGATATGTTCTCCCTGAAGATGAGTCATAATCAAAAGGCTCATGATTGAGCATGAAAGCGAATGAAGAAGAGCTGTACACTGTGTGTTCTCTGGCTAAAGTAGACTGACACTTGCTCTGAGGAGGACAGAGGCATCAAAGAAATGAACCAAGATGCTGCTTTCGTTTTTCTCTTCCTTGCTAATGCATATTTGTTGCTGTTCTACCCTATTGTTTAATTATATTTATTCTGCTGACTCGTTTTATTTTGAGACAAGGCCCCTCTGTGTCGTTATGGCTTGCCAGCAACTCATTATGTAGATCAGGTTGGCTTCAAATTTGTAGTGCTCCTTCTGCTTCTACCAAGATGTCTGACATCATAGGTGTTTCTGTGAGTGTGCCACCACACCAAGGACAATTATCTTAATGATATTATGTTTGTTTTGATGATATGGGAACAGGCCTACATCTTAGAAATAACTTTATGTATCTCTGCTCAAGCTCATAACTTTCAAAGGAAGGAAAGAGCATTCCCAAGGAGTTGACAAAGATGAAGCTTGAATAGAGCCAAGAACAGGAATCACACCTCACATAAAAAGTGGTAAACAGAAGACTATACAATACTGTGATCACTTCATGACTGCTACTCTGTTGCCCCATCTGGTCTCCCATCTGCTTTTTTCCATGAAAGTCACTGCCCAGGGCCTACGCTACTCCCAAATGGGAGTTAAGAAGAGATAATTTTTTGACACCTGTGAATGCTGATAAATTTAAATAGCATCTTCCAAGTCATAGAACTGACCATGTGGTCCAGTTGTATGTCAGCCTACATGTGGGAGAGCCCCACTGTTGGCAACAGGGGCTGACCATGTGGTCCTGTTGCATGTCAGCCTATATGGATGTGTGAGAGCCTCACAGTTGGCAATGGAGGTGAGACTGAGGAAACAGAGATAGATTTGTGAGAGAGGAAAGAACAAAAAAAATGGCAATATGTTCCTAGTCCTTTGTGTGTTTTTTCAAACTTTAAACACGCTTCAAAAATGATAGTCTTGCTGATCCCTGAAAGGTTATCATCCATTGTCGGAGAATGGACTCAGCAAAAATTTTCTGGAAAGGACCAGACAGTATGTCTGTTAGGATTTGCAGACTACATGGTCTGTGGTTCTGTTAGCACCTTTTCTTCTGCAGTGATAAGACACCATGAGCTAGAACAAAGGCTTTATTTGGGCCTTCCCAGTTATTAGAGGCTGTGCCCATCATGGCAGGGAGCATAGCAGAAGAGAGCAGGCATGGTATCGAAGCAGTAGCTGAGAGTTTCCATCGTGATTCACAAGGATGAAGTAGAGAGAGCCAATTACCAATGACATGGGCATTTGAAACTATCCCAGTGGCATACCAACAAGGTTATAACTTCTAATCTTTCCAAATCAGTATCACCAACTGGAGACCAAGTATTTACACAACTCACTATAACATAGGCTTTCTTGTCTAAACCCACTAGTTGGAATTCCTGATGAGAAACTCATTTGGACAACATTGTAGACTCCAGAGGGCATTGACCCATAAGTATTCCTTGCAGTGAACCTATTCCATGGGCTATGAATTTGTGTATATATGTGTCTGTTTATGTATGCATAGCCACCTGTATATAAGTACCTAAAACAAATGCAATTTTACGTGTGACTAACCAAGATTTAAAGTGTTTTGACAGCATCATTTCTTTTTGTGCCTTGTGGCTCTTTTCCCACAATCATAGATAGTGTGGTAATTTACTAGAAACTCACAAACTGACTTTGGCCAGGGAAGCAAGTAGGCTAACAACAGATATTCACCTCTCCCTCAGATCCTTCAAATAGAATTCCTCAGTCTCATCCTTACCTCTGTAGCAGACTATCTGTGTCAGCTTTACTTCCTACCCTGTCAGGATGTCCAGTGGATCAGTCGGATCTTCCCCTCATAACTTCCTTCCCCCCTACTGACACCTCATTGATTTATCACAGCTTTCAACTCTAATAGGCATTCCCTCGGAGACCACTGGCCACTTAAGATAGCTAAACAGGTAGGCTAACTGCAGATCTTTGCCTCTACTTCATTCCTCTGAATCCAATCCCTTAATCTCATTCCCAGATCTGTGGTTTTTCCTTACTCTTTGCCCCCATTTCTAGAGAACTGAGCAAACCCTGGTGTAATATTCTGCTTTGTTACCTCCTGTGGACACTCTCAACCTCTACCTAGCCTATTCTCATCCCTAAGTCTCAGGTCATAATACCTAGAAACGTATTTTAGCTGGAACCCATAGTAGCCAACTATCTGGATCCCAGATGAATTTTCTACCAGACACACACAGCCACCACACTCTCTAAGAAACAGTGGGCAACAGAAACCAAGGAACAAAACACTCACTCAACCAACACAAGATTACATATGTGCACCAAGGATTACAATCTTTACCAATCTCAGATGCTTAGACATAATTAAGCCAGGACACTATGTCTCCACTTAAGCAGAGAAATCTTAGTTTGCATGCCCTGAGAACTGCAACACAGATGAAGCACAGGAAACAACCCTAAAGTAGCTTTTATGACTGTAAGAGAAGTCCTTAAAAAGAAAATGAATGAATGAAATCCATGAATAAATTTGTGACTACACACACACAAAGAGAGAAGGAAGTGTCTCTTAGAGTCTGCAAGACATCTGTCTAGGATCTTCTGGCTGTTAGACTTTCTGTTGAGAAAGCAGGTATAATTCTGATATGTCTGTCCTTTTTGTGTTACTTGAATTTTTTTCCTTGTAGCTTTTAATATTCCTTCTTTGTTTTGTACATTTAGTGTTTTGATTATTATATAGCAAGAGGATTTCCTTTTCTGATCGAATCTAGTTGGTGTTTTGCAGGCTTCTTGTATGTTAATAGCCATCTTATGGGACAAAAATGGAGGTTCTTCTAAGAAGAAATAAATACTTATGCTAAAAAACCTGGAGCTGACCCTGTGCTACAGCTCTTTGTACACAGATCCTGGTGGGAGAGAGCTGTATTCTCAGCAGTGCTGACAATCATGAGAGCAAAGGTGAGACCACTACTACTTCTCACATGCCTGGCCCAAGAGGAATCCACCTGGAGACATCTGGGCACAGGAACTGAGGACAGGATCCTCCCAGTTCTTGTCTGCTCTCTGTCACTGTCAGAGACAGCAAGACCAGTTAATGACAGAGAGAAGCAGATGGTAAGAGGAAAAGAAATCCTAAACAACAGGAACCAAGAACACTTGGCATCATCAGAAATCAGTTTCCCCACCACAGAATATGCCAACAAACCAGAAAAGCAAGATTTTGATTTAAAATCACAACTCGTGATGATGTTAGAGGACTTTAAGATGGACATAAATAACTCCCTTACAGAAATACAGGACAACACAGGAAAACATGTAGGAGCCCTTAAAGAATAAACACAAGGGGTTGGGGATTTAGCTCAGTGGTAGAGCGCTTGCCTAGCAAGCGCAAGGCCCTGGGTTCGGTCCCCAGCTCCGAGAAAAAGAAAAAAAAAAAAGAATAAACACAAAAATCCCATAAGAATTACAGGAAAACGCAACCAAACAGGTGAAGGAATTGAACAAAGCTATAAAGGATCTAAAAGTGGAAATAGAAACAATAAAGAAATTGTAAAGAGAGACAACCCTGGAGATAGAAAACCTAGGAAAGAGATTGGGAGTCATAGACACAAGCATTACCAACAGAATACAAGGATAGAAGAGAGAATCTCAGGGGCAGAAAATGCCATAGAAAACATTGACACAATAGTCAAAGGAAATGCACAAAGTTCCTAACCCAAAACATCCAGGAAATCCAAGACACACTGAGAAGATCAAATCTAAGAAAAACAGGTATAGAAGAAAGAGAGGATTCCCAACATAAAGGGCCAGTAAATATCTTCAACAAAATTATAGAAGAAAACTTCCCTAACCTAAATAAAGAGATGCCCATAAGCATACAAGAAGTCTACAGAACTCCAAATAGATGGGACCAGAAAGGAAATTCCTCCCATCGCATGACAGTCAAAATGCCAAATGCGCGCGCGCGCGCACACACACACACACACACACACGGAATAAAGGAACAGTTATCAAGCAACATATAAAGGCAGACCTATAAGAATTATACCAGACTTCTCAACAGAGACTATGAAAGCCAGAAGATCCTGGGCAGATGTCATAAAGACACTGAGAAAACACAAATGGCAGCCCAGGCTACTATATCCAGCAAAACTCTCAACATAGATGGAGAAACCAAGATAAACCATAACAAAACCAAATGTATACAATATCTTTCCACAAATCCAGCCCTACAAAGGATAATAGATGGAAAATTCCAACATAAGGGGGAAAATTGCACCCTAGAAAAGCAAGAAAGTAATCAAATTTCAGTTAACCCAAAAGAAGATAGCCACACAAAAATAATTCCACCTCTAACAACAAAAATAACAGGAAACAACAATCGTTAGTCCCTAATGCCTCTCAACATAAATGAATTCAATTTCCCAATAAAAGACATAGATAAACAGACTGGATATGAAAAGCAGACCCAGCACTTCCCTGCATTCAGAAAACACACCTCAGTGACAAAGACAGAAACTACCTCAGAATACAAGCCTGGGAAACAATTTTCCAAGCAATTGGTCCCAAGAAACAAGCTGGAGTAGCTATTCTAATATCAAGTAAAATCAATGTTCAATGAAAAGTTATCAAAAAAGATAATGCAGGATAGCTCATATACATCAAAGGAAAAATCTACCAAGATGAACTCTCATTTCTTAATATCTATGCTCCAAATGCAAGGGCATAAAAGTAACCTTACCAAAGTTCAAAGCACACATTGCACCTCACACAATAATAGTGGGAGACTTCAACACTCCACTCTCATCAGTTGACAGATAATGGAAACAGAAACTAAACAGACAAATAGTGAAACTAACAGAAGTTATGAACCAAATGGATTTAACAGATATTTATAGAACAAAAGAAGATACCTTCTTCTTAGCATGTCAGATGCTACCTCAGATGGTACCTTCTCCAAAATTGACCATACGATCGGTCATAAAATAGGCCTCAAGAAATACAAGAAGATTGAAATCCCATGCATTGTATCAGATCACCATGGACTAAGAATGGTCTTCAATAACAACAAAAAGTACAGGAATCTCACATACATATAGAAGCTGAACAATGTTCTACTCAATAATAATTTGGTCAAGGAAGAAATAGACAAAGAAATTAAAGACTTTTTAGAATTTAATAAAAATGAAGGTGCAATATACCCAAACTTAAGGAAGACAATGAAAGCAGTACTAAGAGGAAAAGGCATGGCTCTGAGTACCTCCAAAAAGAAAAGGGAGAGAGCAGACAATAGCACCTTGACAGTACATCTAAAAGCTCTAAAATAAAAAGAAGTAAACACACCCAAGAGGAGTAGATGACAGGAAATAATCAAACTCAGGGCTGAAATCAACCAAGTAGAAACAAAAAGAACTATACAAAGAATTAATAAAACCAGGAGCTGGTTCTTTGAGAAATTCAACAAGATAGATAAACTCTTAGCCAGACTAACCAGAGGCCACAAAGAGAGGGAGTATACAAATTAACAAAATGAGAAATGAAAAGGGAGACGTAACAACAGAATCTGAGGAAATTCAGAAAATCATCAGATCTTACTACAAAACTGGAAAATCTAGATGAAATGGATAATTTTCTAGACAAATATGAGGTACCAAAGTTAAAGCAGGATCAGATAAACCATCTAAACAGTGCCATAACTCCTAAAGAAATAGAAGCAGTCAGTAAAAGTCTCCAAAAAAGAAGCCCAGGACCAGATGGCTTTAGGGCAGAATTCTATCAGACCTTCATAGAAGAACTCATACCAATACTCTCCAAACTATCCCACAAAATAGAAACAGAAGGAACACTACCCAATTCCCTCTATGAAGCCACAATTACACTTATAAATAAAGCACACAAAGACCCAACAAAAAAGAGAATCTCAGACCAATTTCCCATATGAACATCGATGCAAAAATACTCAATAAAATTCTCACAAACCAAATCCAAGACCACCTCAAAACGATCGTCCATCATGATCAAGTTGGCTTCATCACAGGGATCCAGAGATGGCTCAATATACGGAAATTCATCAACACAATCCACTATATAAACAAACTCAAAGGAAAAAAAAAACACATGATCATCTCCTTAGATGCTGAGAAAGCATTTGACAATTCCCCTTCATGTTAAAAGTCTTGGAAAGATCAGGAATTCAAGGCCCATACCTAAACATAGTTTAAGCAATATACAGCAAACCAGTAGTCAACTTCAAACTAAACAGAGAGAAACCTGAAGCAATCCCACTAAAATCTGGGACAAGACAAGGGTGCCCACTCCTTCCCTACCTATTCAATACAGTACTCAAAGTCCTAGCTAGAGCAATTAGACAATAAAAGAATGTCAAACGGATACAAATAGGAAAGGATGAAGTGAAACTATCACTATTTGCAGATTATATGATATTATATATGATGTGATAGATATATCTTGTCAAAAACAATCTACAGATTTAATGCAATCCTCATCAATACTCCAACTCAACTCTTCATAGAGTTAGAAAGAGCATTTGCAAATTCATTTGGAATAACAAAAAACCCAAAATACTGAAAACTATCTTTAACAATAAAAGAACTTCTGGCAGAATCACCATTCCTGACCTCAAGCTGTATTACAGAGCTTAATTACACATTATAGTGATAAAAACTGTAGGGTATTATACAGGTAGATCAGTGGAATAGAAATGAAGACCCAGAAATGAACCCACACAACTATGGTCACTTGATCTTTGACAAAGGAGCTAAAACCATCCAATGGAAAAAAGATAGCATTTTCAACAAATGGTGCAGGTTCAACTGGAGGTCAGCATGTAGAAGAATGTAAATCAATCCATTCTTATCACCCTGTAGAAAGCTCAAGTAAAAGTGGACCAAGAACCTCCACATAACACCAGATCTGAAACTAATAGAAGAGACAGTGGGGGAAAGCCTCAAACACATAGGCACAGGGGAAATTTTCCTCAACAGAACACCAATGGCTTATGATCTAAGATCAAAGAATCAACAAATGGGACCTCACAAAATTGCAAAGGTTCTGTAAGGCAAAGAATACTGTCATTAGGACAAAAACAGCAACCAATAGATTGGGAAAAGATCTTTACCAATCCTACATCTGATAGAGGGCTAATATCCAATTATATACAAAGAACTCAAGAAGTTAGACTCCAGATAACTCAAATAACCCTATCAAAAAATGAGGTATAGAGCTATACAAAGAATTCTCAACTAAGGAATATCAAATGGCTGAGAAGCATCTAAAGAAATGTTCACCATCCTTAGTCATCACAGAAAAGCAAATCAAAACAACCCTAAGAATCCACCTCACCCTACTCAGCACAGGTAAGATCAAAACCTTAGGTGACAACAGATGTTAGTGAGGATGTGGAGAAAGAGGAACACTCCTCCATTGATGGTGGGTTTGCAAGCTGGTACAAACACTGGAAATCAGTCTGGAGGTTTCCTAGAAAATTGGACATAGTACTACCTGAGGACCCAGTTATACCAGGCTATGCCAACAGTGTTGAGGTCAGGAATGGTGATATCAACAGGAGCATGATACAGCTGTCTCCTGAGAGGCTCAGTCAGAGCATGACAAATACAGAGGTGGATGCTCACAGCCAATCACTGACCTGAGAACAGGGTCCCCATTGGAGGAGTTAGAGAAACGATTGAGGGAACTGACAAAAAATATTACGGAATACCTAGGATGCAATCCACAGAACTCAGGAAGGCTAACAAGCTGAAGGGCCCAAAAAAGGATGGCTCAATCCCACTTGGAAGGGAATAGAAAGCAATCACTGGAGGCAGAGGGAGCAAGAGACCTGGGTGGGAGAGGGGACATGGAGGGGAAATGAGGAACATAAACAGGTATAAGGATAGAGATAGAAGAGAAGCCCTAAGGGCCAGCAGAATGAATGGAAATATGCAATCTTGGGGATGGCAGGTAGGGGGACCCTCTAGAATGTACCAGAGACCTGGGAGGTGAGAGACTCCCAGGACACAAAATGAGGGACATTAGATGAAATGTACACAGTGGAGAGAAGGAACTCATAGAGTTCACAGCCAGTAGAAAGACATGGCATCAAGTAGAGGAATACAGCTGCCATCCCATAGTCAAAAACTCTGACCCAGAATTGTCCCTGTCTAAAAGAACTGCAGAGACAAAAATGGAGAATGACTGAGTGAAAGGAGGTCCAATGATCAGCCAACTTGGGATTCATCTCAAAGGGAGGCCCCAAGGCCTGACACTATTACCGTTGCTATGGTGTGCTTTAGACAGGAGCCTAGCCTCCAAGAGGCCCAACAGGCAGCTGAATGAGCCAGATATAGATACTTACATCCAACCAATGATAGAAGCTAGGGACTCCTGAATTTGAATTACAGAAAGGCTGAAAGAAGCTGAGGAGGAGGGCAATCCCATAGGAAGAGCAGCAGTCTCAACTAACCTGGATCCCCAGTATCTCTCAGCCACCAACCAGGCTGCATATACTAGCTGATATGAGGCTCCTGACACATATACAGCAGAGGACTATCTGGTCTGAGAGAAGAGGCACTGAACCCTTGAGAGACTTGGAGGCCCCAAGGAAGGGGGAAGTCTGTTGGAATGGAGGTGGGGTGGGGACATCCTCTTGGAGATGGTGGAAGAGGAATGGGATGAGGAACTGTTGGAGGGTGGATGGGGAGGGGAATAAGGACCAGACTGTAAACAAATATTAAAGAAAAGAGTCTACCTAGCCAGCAAACAAACAATTAAAACAACACTTAAGGTCAGATAGTTTGAACACAGAATTCTATCAGACTTTCTAAAAACAGTTAATTCCAATACTCCTGAAATTATACCATAAGACAAAAACAGAAGGGACACTACCCAATTCATTTCACATGACCACAGTTACCCTGATACCCAAACCATATAAATATTCAACAAAGAAAGAGAATTATAGACCAATTTCCCTTGTGGACATAGTGGAAAAATACTCAGTAAAATACTTTGCAAACTCAATCCAAAAACATATAAAAAAAATCATCCACCATGATCATGTAGGCTTCATTCCAGAGATCCAAGAAAGGTTCAAGATTTGTAAATCAATAAATTTAATCCATCATGTATACAAACTGAAAGACAAAAAAAAAATGGTTATCTGTTTTGATGTCAACAAGTCCTTTAACAAAATCCAAGCCCCTTCATGATAAAAGTCCTGGAGAGATCATGGATAAAAGGCACACACATAAATATAATAAAGGCAATTTTACAACAAGCTCATAGCCAGTATTAAATTAAATGGAGAGAAACTCATAGCAACTCCACTAAAGTCAGGAACAGGACAAGTTTGTCTGCTCTTTCCCTGTCTTTCCAAGATTTTGCTGGAGCAATAAGACAGCTGAAGGAGATTGAGGGAATACAAATTAGAGAGAATAAACCAAAATATCTTTATTTGCAGATGATATGATGGTTACATAAGTAACCCTAAAAATTCCACAGCTGATAAAAGTGGCTAGATACAAGATTAACTGAAAAAAAATTAGTAGCCTTCTTATATACAAATGACAAATGGACTGCAGAAGAAATCAGGGAAACAGCACCCTTCACAATAGCCTCAATAATAAAGCAATATAAAGTGTCTCAGGGGAACTCTAACAAAGTGAGTGAAAGACTTATATGACAAAAACATCAAATCTTTGTAGAAAGAAATTAAGGCAGATATCAGAAGATGGAAAGATCTCCCATACTCATGGATCAATAGGATTAACTTGGTAAAAATGGCCATCCCATCAAATGCAATCTACAGATTCAAAGCATATCCCATCAAAATTCCAACACAATTCTTCACTGATAATGAAAGAACTATTTTCAACTTATATGGGGTAGGGGTGGGGGGACAGGATAGCTAAAATAGCCTGAACAAAAGAACTGTTGGAAGAATCGCCATTCCTGATTTCAAGTTCTACTACCAAGCTATAATTAAAAAACAAAAACAAAACCAAAAACAAAAAGCAGTGTGGTATTAGTACAAAGACACATTGATCAATGGAATCAAGCGGAAGACCCAGACATAAATTCACACATCTATGAACACATGATTTTTGATAAAGAAGCCATACAAAAAACATGGCAGAATCTTCAACAAATGGTGCTCATCAAATTGGATGGCTGCATATAGAAGATTCCAAATATGTCTACACTTACCGCCCTGCACAAAAATCAACTCCAAATGGACCTAAGATCTCAAGATAAAACCAGATATAGTGATCCTGATGGAAGAAAAGGAGGGAATACTTGAACTCATTGGGAAAGACTTTTAAAGCAAAACACCATTAATACAGGTACTAAACTCAACAATTAATAAATTGGACCTCATGTAACTGAGAAGCTTCTGCAAGGGGAGAGGTACTATTATTTGGACAAATCTCCAGCCTACAGAATGGGAAAAGATTTTTTTATCACCTATATATTCAATAGAGGGCTAATGTCCCCAATATATAAGGAACACAAAACAACTAGAGATCAAGAAAACAACCCAATTTTAAAATGAGGTACAGACATAAGCAGAAAATTCTCAATAGAGGAAACACAAATGTCTGAGAAACACCAGATTGTTTAACATTCTTGGCCAAGAGGGAAATGGAAATCAAAACTGCTTTGAAATTCCATCTTACAACTGTCAAAATGGCTAAGAGCAATAGCATAAGTGACAGCTCATGCTGGCAAAGATATAGAGTAAGAGGGACACTTATCTATTGCTGGTGGGAGTGCAAACTTGTATAGCCACTATGGATATTAGTATAGGAGATCCTCAGGAAGATGAGAATTGGTCTACTTAAAGATCCAGCAATACCACTCTTGGGCATATACCCAAAAGATGCTTTATCCTACTACAGACACACTTGCTCAAACTTGTGCACTGCTGTTATTCATAATAGCCAGATTTTGGAAAAAAGCATAGATGTCTCTCAACAGAAGAATGGATAAAGAAAATGTGGTACAAAATAGAGTATAATTCAGCTTTAAAAAATGAAATCACAAAATTTGAAGTTAAATGGACGGAACTGAAAAAAAAAAACTTCTGAGTGATGTTTTCTGGACCCATAGAAACAAATATGGTATGCATTCAGTTTATCTGTGAAGATTAGCTGTTATGTCTATGATAACCAAGCTACTATAGTACCAAAGAGGTTAGATATACAGTAAGGGACTAAGGGAGACAGATTTTGTTAGGAAAATGAAATGGAATAAATAGTTATCAGTAGATGGGGGATTGGAATTAGAGGGTCAAATGAGGAGGGGAAGAGGGCGAGAATACAGGGAAAGTCTAATAAAATTAAGGCCCTATTACCAAAAACACTTCCACAACTCACTGAAAATGGAGAAGTCAAGCTGGTGCCTCCTTAGAGCTTTCACCCTTATGTTCTAGTGTCTTTGGTACAGGAAGGCATTGTGCACACTATCAAAAGAGAAACGTATACACCAAGTCAGTCACAATCCCTTTGATCTACAATGGTATCCTGCCTATAAGATATGCCTGGGCAATAGCGCTACAAAGCATGTGGGAGTAACTAATCAGTGTCTGACTCAACTTCAGTCCCACTCCATGGGCTGGAATCCATACTTGACTCTGCTTGGGCGACCAAGAACCTGAGACTAGATAGCCCAGGGATCTAGGGTAAAATCAAAAACACAGGAACGAAATGTTTCCTAATGTTCTTCTGCTATCCTTGTAGATCAGCACCTTGCTTAGCCAGAGAAGCCCCATCCTGGTAGGAACAAACATAGAGACCCACAGCTGGTTATTATAGAGAGAGTGAGAGAATTTGGAGCCTTCAGACCTGAAATGGATGGCCTCCATCAAATTTATCCCCTTGGAGTTCAGGGAACTCTGCAGAAAAGGAGGCTAAAAGAGTATGAGAGGCAGAAGAGATGGTGGACATCGAGAGAACAAACCCCTCAAAATCAACGTTATCACAGCTCATATGAACTCACAGAGAACTGGACAGGGCCCGTATGGGTCTGCACCAAGTTGTTTTAGTGTATAATATGGCTTTCAATTAAGAGTTTTTATGAGATTCCTAGCTGAAGGAACAAGTGCGTCTCTGATTCTTGTGCCTTCTCTTAGGTTCTTTTCTGTCTATTGGTTTGTTTTGTCCAATTCCAATGCATTCATTTCATTTCATTTTATCATATCATATCATATCCCTTTAGTAGACTGTTTTATAATGATAAACTGGAAAGTGTGAATGGGAATTGGATGGACGGGGAGCTGGAGAGGAATTGGAAGAGTAAAGGAAGGGAAAACTATAATAAATCAAAAAAGGAAAAAGCAATAAAAATATGACTTAACTAGAAAATGACTATTTATAACTTTCCTTAGGCAGATATCACACCGCCTAGAACCAATTAAAAGCACAGGGGACAAAGTCATGAAAGATTCTGGTTTTGTGTGCAACAAAAATTTATTGTTTTATTAAGAAGCCGGCAAGGGGCAGTGCTGTATTTATTCTAAGCTAATTTGTTTTACGAGCAAAGATCTAAACTGCAAAATTATATCATTAAAATACGAACGTGAACCTTGAAAAAGAGAAGAAACACACAAACCATAGGTGCTCACTGGGGCACAGTGGAACTGAAAAGTTCCCATCACCTGGTAACGTTACGGATACTTTAGTCTATGTAACTGCTGTTGCGATAAAAACCAAAATTGCCCACAAAGCATCTAGGAAGGCAGGGGGCTATGTGTATGTGGTATATGCAGCTGTTCATACCTGTCCATGCACATGAAACACAGAGGAGGTGCCTTGCTGTATTACCCATTTGAGTCAAGAATTACTAATTGAACCTGGAGCTGGTGGCTAGCAAGCTTCAGGGATCTACTGCCTCCACTGGGGTTGCAGGCCTACATAAGTCCACAAACAGCTTTTCCTGTGGTTTCGAGGATCAGAACTCAGGTCCCCGTGTTTGCTAAGCAAACTTATCCCCTGAACCACCTTTCTAGGCTCAAAGAATATATTTTCATTGTTATGCAGCAGTATCTGTGCTGGTTACTGATTTAAACTCTGAAGACTCTCACTCTAAGGTAGAGTCATTTCCTTCATCTGTTCAGCACCCAGCACCATGCAGGGCAAACAACCGTCTCTCCTTGAGGTTCACTGTGGGACACTGTGAGTCCTTGTGCATGTTCCAACACACAAGAGTAAAAACTGCCACCCTCAGTCCCAGTCTAATCTACAGGCTAAGCTGGAATACTTTCTGAACACTGTCTATACGGCATATAAAATAGGACATAGTTGTATGCAATTTTTGGCCATCCCACAAAAAAGTCCACTTAAAATACATCATCTCCATACCATAGGCAAGGGTAGTAACTCTCTGCATCACTGAATGACTGCCTCAAGTCTCTGAGATGTGCACAGAAATGCTACTATTCTAGAATGCATGTCCCAGCTTGGATGCCTACATCCCTCCTTCATTCTCTACAACAAATATGTCATAGCCCTGACATTCTTAAAAAAAGCTTTGTCCAACAAAGAAAATATAGAAATCGTTCTCTAAAAACTCTTTCCTTTTTGGGGATGGACAGATGTCTCTGCAGTGCTTTTGCTGTTAAAGGATGAGTATCAGATTCCAACACAGGTAAAACATGATATAAAGATTTGATGGTCATGATCTTAGCCAGAGAATATGAGTGGCCCAATCTAAAAGGAATAAAGCAGAACATGACAAAGGAATATTCCTAACACACTTCTCTGGCCTCCTCATGCACACACAGGCTGCACACACAGGAATATGCATACAGGCACTCACCTTTAGACACATGCTTTTACTGCCACATACTGAGTGCCCACTCTCCTTTATTCCCTCCCCTCTCCAAACCAATCAATGGTATTATAATGGCCTAAACAAGGAGGCATCAGAAACAAGAATAGATAAGGAATCTGTTCACTACAAAAAAATAAGCAGAAGGCTTATTATTTAGTGTAGAAATAATCCTTACTTTTCAGAAGGCTGGGGGAATATTTGGTTCTTACTCAGCTGTTTGCTTGCATAGCTGCACATTTTAACTTGGCCGTAAGTAGTTACTATATTGTGTATACAGTTTGCGGAACAGGAGGCTTTCTATTTCATCCATTTGCTTCCACATACCATAGTAAAACATCATTTACTTGGCCTGTGTTCCATTTGCATGAGAAATAAAGCAACTCTGAACAACATCTTGCCTGAACTTGCAAAATTATCATCTGGAGCCCATGAATGGGAGTCAGTGGAGTCTCTGGAAGGAACACGATGTTCAAAACCCACCTGGCCTCATCATTGTCAGAAAGCCTTCCCAAAGCTTATGATCCAGCCAAATCCCAACAGTCTGAGGTGTCAGTGGTATGGTCTAAGATGTGCCCCTTTAGATGACCCTGAGCCATGGCTGGATCTTAGCAGATCCTGTCACTAACAGCCCAAGGAAGGGGAGGGGTCTCTGCCCCTCACTGTGGCTGGATGCCTGGAACTCGGTATGTATACAATCAATTTACAAGACAGATGGAAATTGAGTTACAGCAAATAAATCATATGGCACTTCTTTGAGTAATGTCTTTCTTTAGGGAATCTTCCTGTTGGCTAAATGTGGCTTTCCACCTTTCTGATTAGCTGCACAGATGTTTTATTGATATTTAACTCCTCTTAGAATTTTTTTTTTATTTAAAGACTCTCCAAGGTTTTTAAACATGAAGAGTTCTTCCACTTATCATGAGGAAATTTTTGAACTGGTTAATTATAATCATGTGTCATTCTTTAGACACAAGAAACACACAAATAGACAACTATTCACTAAAATTACCAGGACCCTAAAATTCCCCTTCCTCATCCTGTCAAATTGTTTCATTCAAAATTTTGGGCTTAAGAAAGTACATGACAGCTTGAACTGTATAGTTTGATGTTCTAACGAGATATTCTATCCAAACAGTTCAAAGACACTTAAGGCAACAGTCTTCAGAATCAGAGAGATCAGGGTTAGAAGTCCACCTGTGTCTATAGTTCCAGGCAAGCTAAATCCCCTGAGTTTCAAATCCAAATCTGTACAATTAGTGCAGGAATCCTGCCAACCTCAGGGTGAATTTTGAGAGAAAAGCCTGTTATAAAACATGGGTTCCTAAGTGTGTCATTAAGATGTGCTCATGCAGCTGTTGTAGAGGGAGAAAGGGAAGGGAGGGGATGAGAAGAGGGGAAAGGAAAAAGAGAAGAGGAAGGAGGAGGATGAGGAGGAGGGGAGAAAGAGCAGGGAATGGGGGAAAGAACACGTGAGCCAGCACATCACTGTTTCTTTTATGGAATGAATTGCATTAATAATTACTGTTCCCCTTCCCATGTGACTGGCAACTTAAAGCCCTGTCCATATTCTGAGTGGTTTCTGGACAACATTTTAAGAGGCAAGGAAACTGCTCTGTGAGATGGCCAGAGCATGTCTTGTGGAGAGAAGATAACATTGGCAGAATTAGCTGAGTAATGCTCAGTAAACGACTCAAGACTTGAGCCTCAAGGCATGAGTTCAGATCCCAGTACCTACATTTCAAAAGGACGGACATTGGAGCTTCCACCTATAGTGACAACATTGGGGAGCAGGTAAAAGGAGAACCTCAGAGGTGTGTTGGCCAGCCAGTGTAGTCAAACAAGTTCATGAGGGGACACTGGCTCCAAAAATATAACGGAAGCCATCAATGTAAAAAGAAATGTTGGAGGATATGAGAGAGGTTGGGAGATGGAAGGGAGTGAAGGAAGGAAAAGGAAATAGAGAAATGGTTTGGTTTTATTTTAACCTAAACAAAAAGTCTAAAATCACATCAGAAAAAAAGGCAAAGAAGCAATTAAGGAAGGTTTCCTGACTTCCATCTATGGCCTCCTTATGAAACCACGTGAGCAAACACGGGGGGTGGGGGAGACGGGGGTGGGGACAGAGGAGACAGAGACAGAAGAGACAGTGCACATAGGGAGACAGAGAGATGTGCACACATGTAAACATAGACACATGTGCACACACACAGAGACATGTACACACAGACACAGTCACATGCACATGCACACACATACACACACACATACACACACCTACATACAGACTCACACACTCACATACACATAGACACAGACACACACATACACACTCAAATGCACACTGTATATGTGCACATAGTTAGAATCCCTACAGAAGTTACCACTGAAGCCCTCACCTGATTCAAAAGTACTCATATGCATCTGGCAGAGAATGACAATATATTTCTGTATCAGTATGTGCAAAGCACATAGCCAGAGGCTTGGAGAAGGTCCAACCCCATTCAAACAGGAGAAAACAGAGGGGGGAAAAACCAGAAAACCAAGTCTTTGCACTTCAAACTTTCAACAAAGAGTGGAAATTCACTGACAGGGGTCAGCTATTAGGGTGAGGTTTTAAAGAGCATGAATAACACCTTAATAATCCAAAAAGATGGGTTTAAAGAAGTGATCGTTATGTATTAAAATTTCATTCCTGTCAGGCAAAGTGAGTTTCCCTGGGGTCTGATACATAGTATCTGGGAGACCCCACTACTCTATAATTTCCAATAAACATAAAAACTACTTTTTTTCTGAAAATTTTATTCACTTTACATCCCGCTCAGTGCCTCTCCTTCCAGTCACCCATATTTATGCATAAATTTCCACTGCCATGATTTCTTTTTCCTGATGACATTGAGGGACAGCAAAATAAAGACATTTATTTCTAATTCTGGAACTAAGTTGCTTCTCCTCGTGACAAGTTGTTAATTGCATATTGTTTCATGCCTGCTTGGGACTCTGCAGTGGTAACACTGTCTATAACTTAGTATTAGAATTAGCTGAGGAGTCTTTTAAAAATAATATTACCTACCCTGCTAGTCCAAATACCCCAGTGCTCGTGGGGAAGGGAAGCCCCAAAATCTGCATTGATTAAAGTACTCATCACAGGATAACAACTTGCACGATGGGAATAAGCACTAGATAGAACCAGACACCTCAGACACATGAGATTGGTGGTTGGGATTTGAATTGCTGCATCACACAGATCAGGGCTGAGTCTGAACCTTTGGAGGAATCCATTTGCTCTCTGACAGCACAAAAAGCTGTAGGTTGTAAGGGCCAAATGTCAGAGAAGGCAGAGCTATGAAGCATTAAATATAGTAAATACTAAGTTGGGGCTGTGGGGCTCACCAGTGGTCCTGGCTATGGGCAGAGCTGGGCTCCATTGATCCTTCTGCCTCAGCTTTCAAGGCCATGCTGCACCATGTAGTAAGACCCCAGCTAAAAGACCAACAATAGCAGCAGCAACAACAATAAAAACAACCACTGTGTTCATTCTATGCTAATTTAGGTACAGCATATTTTCTTGACAAATGTAACCATTCCTAGGAGTCTGTACTGTTGTTTTATTAATACAAATTTTCTCTTTATTTCTTAGGAAGGACAATTCAAGGTGGCTGATTTGAATGAATTAAGAGGGCTACATGATATCTCTTTTGAGGCTTGGGAAATGGTTGAGTGGATAAAGTGCTTGTTCAGAACCTGAGCTCAGATCCCAGCACCCACATAAAAGCCAGGTATGAGGGTGCATGTCTGCAATATCAGCAATGGGAGAGAGCAAAGACCCTCAGGTACCAGGGGTTTACTGGCCTGACAGTCTACAGGAAGCAGAGAGGGTCAGAGTTCATGACAGACCATGTCTGGAAAAGTAAGGAGGAAAGCTTCAACATCAACTTCACATGTATCTACATGGGCACACATGCAACCATGCACTCTCACACGCATATGCACAAACTCATGCAGTTGTATCTGTTTAAACTTTTAGTTGCAGAAAAACTAAAATGTCAATCCTTCTGGGTAGATTTTTTTTAAAAAAAGCAGTTTCTGCTCCTTTTCATGCTATGGAGGAGTTTATCTTCCTGTAGAGTGGGATGACCTCACATCATAGGTTCAGTTCTGCACATTAGAAATCAGGGGGCAGATCAGTGCTTGTTTCATATCAGGAAGTAAAGACTTAGGTTTAATTCTCCACAGGCATTACTAATCACTGAGTAGGCAGGAAACGTAGGCACCGAAGCCAAATCACCTCCGGTTCCTAAAGAAATGAAGCTAATGTCATAAACAAGAATTTGAATAAAATTATAAAAGGAAAGTAAGCTAGATTCCTGTGTGGTCTACCCAAATCACCTAAAAAGCGAAAAGGGTACAGAGAGACTCAGATATTGACAACATAGCCCACTTGGAAAATGACTGAAATATAGTTCACAAAGACACAGGATGCTCGTTTGGAAAAGGAATGGACGTCATAGACTCATCCCATTACTGAGTCAAATGTACCATGTGGCATATGGGCAGTAACAACCACCATTTGGGTGGCTGTGTGATATTTATAACTTGAGGAAAGCAGAAGCCCACAGAGGGTGTCATAAACTCACAGGAGCCGGCTGCACTACCCGGGCCTGCCAGCGGCCTTAGTGCCTGTCAGCATTTTCCCACAAAAATCAGAGATACGATGTGAAAGCATGGAGGAGTATTTCTTAAGTTCATCTTATTTTATCAGAGAAGTTGGCACACCTTCCAAACTTGTATTAAAATGTGGCATTAGATAAAATGCCCACACATCCCTAAGACAGGATACCAAGGAACTGTTAGGACAAATGCTCTGGGAAAACAGTTTGGAAATGGAGACGTGCCAACAAATTATTAGGTTTTTAAAAGTGTGTTCTGCCCCCTATCACGGCTTTCATAAAAAGTAGCTTTGTTATACAATATGAAGGATATTAAAGTTGCTTATTCATAACCACAATATTTCTTGGGTGTGCCTCATAATGCTAGACACTGGGGAAATAACAGTAGACAACAGTTTCCAATCTCATGGTACTTAGATTCTAAGGACAACATAGAGAGCAAACAGATGTAGGCATATATGAAGTCCAATCTGAGGTGATGTGTGCATTGGGGAAAAACAAAGCAAGGTGGGAAATGAGGTGCTCTGGGAGGAACCCCCATGCTTAAAACAAAGCCTTCTCTTTCAATAGAGCTTAGGAAGTGAGGCTAGGGCAGGTTGGTAAGAGAAGACAGTTGTGCTTGGCCACACTGGGAACAGCAAATAGCAAAGGTTTTGATGAACAGGAGAGTGGCTAGTGTATTCAAGAGGCAACAAAGAGGTCAAAATGATCAGAACAGATGGGATGAGATCAAAATGAGGTAGTGAGTAGCCACCACCCATTAACATGATCATTACAAGTCATGTAGGCCATCACAGAATCTTGGAGGATTCTTGTGAGGTTGGCAGTCATTAGACAGATATGACATGATAATGCTTATGTTCAGAGTCAGGCTATCTCCTAGGTGGAGGACGTGTTGGAAAGTTGAGGATTCTCTTAGACCTTCCAGGCCACTGTAACAAAGTACTGATGGCTTATCAGCAATATAAGCTCCCTTCTCAGTATAGGGGCTAAAAGTCTAAGATCAAGGTGTCTGAAGATTTAGTATTAGGAAGGCTTCTTTCTCATAGCCTTACTTCTGTAAGTTTCTTCTGGCTACAGTGTCTTATCACAGCCACAGAAAAGTCAGTAATGCATGCCCCTGTTACCATCTCTACCTCATGTTGGGAAAATACTAAACCTTTAAGATTGTGATTTCTTGACTTAAAAGAGATTGTATCATAAATATACCCAAGCAATGTTCACACACACACACACACAAACACACCACAGAGAGAGGGAGAGAGGGAGAAAGAGGGAGAAAGAGGGAGAGAGAGGGAGACAGAGGGAGACAGAGGGAGACAGAGGGAGAGAGAGACTGAGACAGAGACAAAAAATGGAAAAAAAGAAAAATTATATATTAAAAATAAAAATAATCTAGAAAGATCCCAATCAGGTCCATGGTGTAGCCACATTTTAGTTGGGAGAAAGGGATAATATATCTATGCATGGAGAAAAACTTTAAAATCTAAACTTTTTTTCTTCAAAAATCAAAGAAGCCACTATACAGACATCCTGTAATACTCATATCCTGTAACCAGAATGCTGTCTTCACATTATAATTTACCATGTGCTCAAAAGATATTGAATGCACACAAAAGAACTGTACTAACTCTTCTCCAATGGTACTTTCAGGTATGGTGAAAATCTTAACTTACACCAAAGAAAAAGAATTTCAGGAGAGAGAGAGAGAGAGAGAGAGAGAGAGAGAGAGAGAGAGAGAGAGAGAGAGAGAGAGAGACTGACTCAGAAGTCAAAGTGAAGCAAAGTTCGGATATACTAATAAAACAAAGATATATACCCAAAAGTTCAGAGTACCAGCATTAAGAAAATCATGCATGCTAGCGTCTTGAAAGCAGCTATGTAAGGGTCTGGAAAGATGGTTTGGCGCTTAAAATGCTTGGGCTGCTCTAAAAGGAACTGAATTTGGTTTCTAGCACACACATTGCCTTTTCTGACTTCCATAGGCACATATGCCATACGCTGGCACACATGTGGTATATATGAACACATATATGGCATACACTGATACACATATGATATGCACCTGCACACATGTGGCATGCACTGGCACACATGTGGCATACATTAACATATGTCTGGTATACCCGGACACAGATGTGGCATGCATGAACATACATGTGGCATACATGGACCCATATGTGACATACACTAACATAACTGGCATACATGTGTCATACAGTAGCATAAGCTCACATATACAGATAAATATTAAAAATAAATCTTTTTTAAAGAACTCAGAAAAGGGTTTGATAAGCAGCCTTTAAAAAAACTGTATAATTTTTGCAGCTTTTGATGCAGGATAGTTCAACAGATATATTTTACTATGTGATTCAGAGATTAAGCAAAGTTTAAAAACTAAGTAAAGTTTTAACTTAGGTTTATTTTTTCTTATTGTGAAGAACTTCCTTTCAGAAGCAAACTTATAAGGCAGTTAATGAGGTTCATTATTAAGGTTGAGGGACCAGAGAGGAAGCCTACAAGGTTCGATTCAAAGGTTGTAGAGTGTAAGACAGACTCTGTGACCTTAAGCATGGTTCGTTAGCTGTTTTAATGCTATTTTTTGAGCTATTTCAGAAATGGGAGCACTATTTCTATCCAGTCGATCTTCCCAGCAGCTTTGTCACATTCTTGACTTTCAGCCAGTGAGGAAACACACACCAGACCCCAAATGGTTCCCATGTTTCCTTTATCTTCCCTCGCTGTCCTTCTTGATACACTAAGCCGTCTACTAAACTGAAATTGAGAATCAGCTCTATGACCATTTGACCGTCCATTCACTCTCCAAACATCAAATGTGTGCCCATTATACATAAACAAGGTCTAACAGGAAGAGTGACTCATGAGAAGCTCTTGTTAACCCTTAAAAGTAAGCCAATGGAACAACAACAACAACAAAAAAGACCCAAGCTAGAGTGAGCATAACTACAACTGATATTTGACAAAGACACCAAAAACACACATGGGGGAAAAAGCATCCTTTTCAACAAAATAGGGCTGGGGAGACTGGATGTTCAGATATAGAAGAATGAAAATGAGAGCTGTATCTGTCATTTTTCACAAAAATTAACACCAAATGAGGTTAAAGGCCTCTATGTGAAACCTGAAATGCTGAAACTTCTAGAAGAAACCTTAACCAGTACTATACAATACATAGGTGCAGGAGAGGGTTTTCTGAATAGGATTTCGCCTTTGAAATCACAGTTAGAGCAGGACTTCTGAAATCAATTTAAACTACAATTTGCAAGACTAAACATATATACACATGCACATACATGCCCATGTCCTGGATCCTTGGCTGATCGCTTTCTAATAAAGCTCTGTCAGATAAGTTTAGATCTGTATTGGGACTGGACACATAGATTCACTGTCTTGAGCAAATTAGAAAAGAAGGTGATGTGATCATTATTATTATTATTATTATTGTTATTATTATTATTATTATTATTATTATAAAACAGGTCATGAACTTGAAAGGGACTGGGAGGATACAGGTAGGGTTGTATGGGGAGAGGGAAGACAGAAATGATATAAATACAATATACATACAGGAAATAGTGCATTTTTATAAATTAAATTAGGAAATATCAAAGTCTTCTCAAGAGTAGTGAAATTTTCCATCCTTTAGGGAAGCTCTTTAAAACAGACACAGGATGTTAAAGGTCTATCCTTCCTCAAAGGTCCTCAGCCACCAGGCCCAGCAGAGTGAAGGGAGCAGAGGCTGGGGACAGGGTTCAGATGGCCCTCACGTATGATGCAATGACTACACTGGTCAGGACCATATCCGCCGTTTCTCCACAAACTAAGTCATACTTCATATTAAAGGGCTTCACTTTATGGTTTGTCTGTGTTAATTTATTATTACTGTTCTGATCATGAAGGACTGTAAACATAGGCATGTTCAAGTGTCCCATATGTACTCATGTAGCAACTTAAAATATGTAAGAGGTACACTTGACAAAGTTTCACTCCTTTGAAAATGGCTTACATAGTGCTTCAATTTGAAGCACTAAATTAAGAATTCTCTCCCCAGAAAAGCACTCGTAGGCTGAGAAGAATGTGCTCTCTGCCCTTCCGCCCCTGCCTCCACAACACACACACCACAAACATGCAGAAAGATCTCTATACTGCAATTTTAGAATCTGTGAATATATTACCTTCTCTAGAAAGTTAAGGACATAATTCTGGAGTGTCGTGTAGACCTGATAGGAGACCTTCATTATGTCATTGAGGGTCTCCTGAGGAGAGAAACAAAATGATGTCTCTGAGAGACAGCTGGAGTCAGAGGCAATTGAGTAGAGAAAGATGTAGAGAGGGTGACAAAAAAAATGCAGAGCACCTGTAAAGGGCTTAAGGACCGCCCTACCTGGAAGCCTCCAGAAAGAACACACACACAACCTTGATTTGGGATTTGGGTTCTCTACATATCTAAGTTAAATCCATATTGGTTTTTAACCATAAAATTTGTGGCAACTTGGTATAGTTGCAAGAGGAAACCAATATAGAACTAATCCCATTTGTATAGCATGGGATAGTCTGTGTTCCTCTGTGTGATCCAGGAAGCTATTTGTCATCTCCCAGCAGGCTCTGGGGTAAAGAACAAAGTACAGACAGATGTCAGTAGAAGAAAAAGGGAGGAAATGTAGAGGCCCAGATGTGGCCACCAGTGGACAACTTTCCTTAGCAATAGGACAAGATACAAATCCTTGTTCTTGGATTAGCAAGTCAAGATGAACAGAAAAGGAAATGAAGGCAAGGTGTAGAAAAATTGAGTGAAGGAAGGGGCTGCTGGGTTGGAGAAAAGAGGGCAGAAAATGTTGACCCTGTACTCCCTTTTACAATTTCTTTTAGACTTGACACTTCCTATGACTCTGTTTGCTTTCAAACTTGATCTCCATTTATGTTCCATAAGTAAACAAGGCTTCTTCAGGATCTGCTCAGGACAAAAGAGATCCCAGTAGCACAGTCAAGACAAATCCCCTCCAACATATCATCCCTGCTGAAGGAAACCCAAGGCTGAGGTGAGTCAAGCCTGCTAATCCTGGCCACCATGAAGAGGCTGACAAAGAAGATTCAAGGACCAGGTTGACTGAGATTACTGTCCTGAGAGTGGAAGAAACTAATGGTTGAACGTCACCATTGTCTTAATCTAATTCTTCGGGAGCTAAGAAAAGGCTTATATCCTCTGAGAACTGCATGACACAAGCATATCATACATAAGATAGCATGGAGGTCAAAACCAGACAGCAACGGACAACAAGGGATTTATTAGGTCAAAGCTCGATGGAGTCTAGATAAATACAATGTTTTATCGATGCTGTTCCTGAACGTTCTTGTCCAAATTTCTGTCATTTTTCCATGCTCCCTGAGCCTCCTTTGCCCTACCTCTTCTAAGAAGCAGGATTAAAACCATCCTGTGGTATTAGTCCTTGGATTTTCTTAGGCTTAATCTCTTCCAAGCAGGCAGTCACTCGAGAGCCACACTACTGTAGTTCACTGTGCGAAAAATCTATTACAGCTGTTGAGCTGAATGGAAACAGAGCCCCCATGTTATCACTCAGTGCTTTCTCACTGAACCCCTGCTTCTATCTGTCAGGTGTGATTATGGTGCCTCTGGTACCATTTTATTGTGTTACCACTTAACAATCAGAAAGTAACTTCTTACCTGGCAAGGTGGAGATTTCAATTCTGTTGCAGACTTTAGAGTCTATGTGAAGGAACAAGAAATTCAAGGAAGAAGCACTGTCTAGCATAGGATGTTTAGAAAACAAACTCAGCTTAGCCAGTTCTGTATTCTTTCTGAAGATGCTTTATACCCTTCCAAAGCTAATACCTTACTCAAGCAAGTGTTTGAGGTGGTCCCAATTTTCATCTTCACCACCCATTTTCGAATTTCAAATGCAAATAATCAAACATCAGTTCCTCCAGGACCCATTCAATTGAACATTTGCTGGAGTCGGGTTTATGTCACAATCTCTATGAAAAAGGGGTTGTAAAGAATATCCTAACAGCAGAATCCATAAAGTAAGATGATTTTCCTGCAGAATGCTTTTATTTATTTGAATACTAATTACAAAATGTGTACTGTCCTCTTAAAAAATGTCAATCAAGTTTTACAAAACAATTGAGCATGAAAGTTGGAAGGGACCTAGGGTCATTCCCCAATTATCCAGTTATAAGTTATTCAACAGTAACTCAGGCTAATAGTTGCCTAAACCTCCCCTAAACACTGCCATGGAAATGAAACCCATTCTAGTCTTGGACAACCACTGTCCTTCATGATAGGAAACAATACAGTGGGGTTATGCTATCTACAATTGAGTCATTTTTTGCCCAAGGCAATCAAGCAAAATGAGTAGTCTCCCTCTTTGCCCAGACAGGGCTCATTGATTCTCTTAGCTGCTGACCATGAGGTTTGGCTGTGATGAATGCTACTGGGTCTGCCTTTGTCTCTGGCCCTCCTAGAGACTAATCCCCATACCCTGGCCTGGCATTCCAGCTGTGGTTTTGTATCTACTTGAAGCACATTGGAATTCCTAAAAGATAGGAATAATTCAATCAATAGACCCAAATCAGCCTTGCATTGAGCATGGCCTTCTCTCCACCAAGACCAACTTTCTGTTTCTTCTCTCTCTCTCTCTCTCTCTCTCTCTCTCTCTCTCTCTCTCTCTCTCTCTCTCTGTCTCTCCTTCCCCTCCCCCTCTCCTTCCTCCCTCCCTTTCTAATATGTATTTGTTCACATATATGGATATTTTATATATATGTCTGTCTACACACCAGAACAGGGCAGTGGATCCCCTGGGACTACAGTTACAGACAATTGTGAGCCACTGTGTGGTTGCTGTGAATTGAACTCAAGACCTCTAGGGAAACAGCCAGTGCTCTTTAACTGTTGAGCCATCATCTCTCTAGCCCTCTGTTCTTGAGAGTCCAAATTACCCTTTGCAAGTCTTCCTAAGTTACATAAGTCAAAACAAAGCAAAACTTAGGCTGCCTTAGAATCCCTCTCAAGAATATAGAAATTATGAGTATGCACAAGTGTCATTTTTTGGTTTTCATGCAAAGTAGGATTTCTTATGACATATTCAAAATATTTGGCTTGATTGACCCTCCCACAACTGCCAATCAATTGTAACGTTCTGAATCTTAAATTAAAAAAAAAAATCAACTGAAAAAAAAAACCTCACCTATCTTGAATAATTGTTTTTCAAAAACTTTCCCATCTAAGGATAAGCTGAATGTGATGGTTAGTCTAGTGATATAGTGAAACCAAGAAAAGATGATTTTATAGACTAGAAAAAAATATTTTCCAGGACTGACTACAACACTGTTTCTTCAAAACTTGTATTCTTTGCTGCAATTTGTGTGGCTTGAGTCCTGGAACCCTGACGAGGGGCAGCAAGGGGACGAGGAAAGAACAGACATGCATACAGGAAAGCCAGAACCGAGTGGGAATTTTCTAGGCCTCCGCGACCCAGAACATCAGTGTGTTCACTACAGGCAGGGGTTAGTTAGCTTCAGTAAGTGCTCTCAGGCTGAAAGCGGAGGAGGAAGCTGCAGCTGCTAGCCTCTATTCTCCCTGAGTACTCCTTCATACATGCTCGCAGTCCAAAGGAAAGCTTTGTCACTTCTCCCAAGCCTGGGACATGTGCTTCACTAGCTCCCATGGGTCGGAGCCATTGAACAGCAACAACACATTGACTCTGGACTTCATTCTCTCAAGGTTTCCTGGGCTCCCCACAATCCTTACCTCTGAGAACACAGCAAAGGAAGCAGTGAATTTTACAAGTAAAATGGGAGATGAGAAAGGAAGACGGCCAAAGACATGAGGTAGAGGCTGGTTATAATGGTGCGCATCCCTAAGAGTGTGAGAGTGGTGAATCAACTTTACAAGAACACTAGGCATTGGTTTGGTAGTTCCCACAACCCACGGTGAACAGCTCACCCCACCTCAACAATCATTGTAATAACACAAACACAATTTACCCGTGCCAGCTTGGATGTTTTGAATTGCCACCTTCCCATTTAGGCTTTTTTTCTATCTTTTTTTTTTTTCTTTTCTTTTCTTTCCTTTTTCTTTTTCTTTTTTTATTTCTGGACCATCAACAAGCACTGATTGAAAAGGGAAAACTCACAGAGATTTCAATTACTGTTAATGTTGCCTGAGCGTTTCCACTGTCACAGTCTCAGGCTTCAACTTTTTAATAAGTTTCCCGTAATTATTACAAGGTTTTGGTCTAATTCCAGCTGAGGATTTAATGGGACTCATTCTGACAAGATATAGGATATTGTCCCAATAGATGCTCATTTGGAAATGGGCCTCTTGCAATTTTGAGTGTGCAGAGCTGTGCAAGATTAAAAGTACTGGCAGTCTAATTTCTACCTTGTGTCCCAGGCTCCATGGATTTGTAGCTCATCCAGGCTGTCCATCTGGGGAGCAAACAGCATGTACTCCTTGATGAGAAACTCTGGCCAACCGACCAGCTGTGAAAAAAATAAATTACTCTTGTCATTTTTTTCTGCTAGGTAATTTGCTGGGAGTAAAAATATAATTTTTAGAAGGTGTGCAGTTAAAAGAAAATCCCAGGGATGTGTCTGATTTATATTTAAAACTCCACTGCACTTTATTTGTTAATTTTTCAACAATACCCTGGCTGGGATAATATTTTCTAATTCTGAGGAAATAGAAAGGTCGGTTCTAGTATTTGTATACTATGAGCACAGGTTAAGAGAACAGAGGAGAGAGAACAAAGAAGAACTCAGCTGGCAGGCTGAACTGAGCACAAAGGGATGCACTACTGCTCGCCCAACAGGTAAAAGATATACGATGATGGTATTAAGTAACTGCTGGGAGAATAGATCTTGTTATCCACAGGCTGCTAAAATTGTAAAAGCATCTATTCGGACCCCTAGAAAATAACTCCATCTTTGTGAGAATATAACTTCACCCTTGTGAGATCGTGCTACATAAATATTCAGCCTAATTCTAGATCAATTGAGCTGCAGAGTGGAGAGGGGGATTACTGGTCGCAGTCTAAATGGTGATATGCTGGGTAACATCTATAGTATAATATGCTCACCAGGCAGTGTTTCTAGAAAGCCAACAGGAATAGAAAAATAATGTGCCAAGTAGTGAAATCAAGCCATTCAGCGTGTATCCAGTGGAGAGCTAATGTTATCATTTGAAATTAAAGAATTTGCAGTAATACTTTCACACAGCGACTTACAAAATATTCAGTCCTCAATTAGGGTTGCACAATAGCTTTCTGTCTGCAATTTTAGAGTGTTTATAGCGCTGTGCCTCAGAAAGGCCATTGCCTTGACCTTTAAATTGTATTTTTACAGAAAATCTCCAACATGAATCTTTATTTCTTAAACCTTATTTTATCAATGGCTATCTTAACTATAATTAATATATACATCGTGGAAGTACATCCTGGTGCACGGATATGAGTAGAGTATCCATGCATGTGCACTACAAAGGTCTATATCCATAATGCATAAGAATTCCTACAATTCAACAAAGGAGAATATAATTCAATGATAAAGTTAAGAAACAAAAATGGGTATATTGGTTAACTTTCTGTTGTTAGAATAAAATATCATAACCAAAAGCAACTTACAGGAGAAAGTGTTTATTTTGGCTAATAGTTTCAAATGGATAGTCCTCCGTGGTAGGTAATGCATAGGGACAATGAGAGAAAGCAAGTGGCCGGAGCAGGAAGCTGGTTGATCACATCTGATACACGCACTGGAAGCAAAGCAAAACCAGGAAGTGAGGTCTGAAAACCTCAAAGCCCCACCTGAGTGACACTTCCTCTTGACACCCCCCCAATAGCACTACCAGCTGGGAGCGAAGTACTCAAGTATGTAGCCTCTGAGGGACAATTCTCATTTAAAACACAAAAGTAGACAAAAGTTTGAAGCCTCCATAGAGAGAGGCTGCTGTGATACAGAATAAGCACTATTACAGGTTTTCGATGTCATCAGGGCAATGAAAGTTTAAACTGTGTGATACTGCCCCCTACCGATTACAAGGCTGAATGTCTCAAAATTATAAAGTTAAATTACTTTAGATAATACATAAAACACCAAAACTGCGCCATGTTTATGAGGTATAGAGCAATCAAGATATGAAAATACAAAGTTATGACAAAGGAAACAAGTCTCAGAGTTCTTCAAAATTGCAGGTAAATGTAAAAAGGCCAAACCACTTTGGAAAAACGGTTTTGTGCTTTTTGCATAGAGTATCAAAGAGTATGACTTTTTTTTTAAATCAGAGTATGACTTAGCCATTTTCCTCTTAGATAGTGATCCAAGACAAATGAAAACAGATATATAAAAGTCTGCATATGAACATCACAGCAGTTGTATTTAGGTAAATGACTATATTGAGGTGTATTTGTACATAAAGCTACATTTAGAAAAAAAAAGAAACAAATTAATGATAGATACAACATCAGAAGTTAGACCATGATGTCAGAAATAGCCTGTTGAGCAAAAGAGACCAGACACTAATGGGCATTCTATTGTTTCACTATTTGAGAAACTATTCAAGCTTTAATGACAAATTTATATGGCGGGGGATATTGACCATTAGATATTGACTAAGGAAGGAACAAAAGAACTTTCCGGTTAATCAAGATTCCTATTTCTATTTCTATTTTTTTTTCTTTTTTTTCGGAGCTGGGGACCGAACCCAGGGCTTTGCACTTGCTAGGCAAGCGCTCTACCACTGAGCTAAATCCCCAACCCCACTATTTCTATTTCTATACAGCTACCTAAATGTCATAACTCAATAAAGTATACCTTCTTATGTATAATTTATACTTCGATGAATATATTAAGTATTAGTATAATAACAAGTATAATGTTTATACATAATCGTTGGTCTATGGATGCAGCACACTGATAGAGCCTAGGAAATGCAAGGTCCTACGTTCAATTTCTCATACCACAAAATATGAAAACACAACAAACTCATTGTAGCCACACACAATGGTGAGTGCCTCAGAAAGCTAAAGTGGGAGGATTGTGAGTTCTACACCAGCCTGAGCAAAATAGTAAGGCGCCATCTCAAAATCTAAACAAAGCATACCATTAGTGACATCCCAAGTCAATTAGGGTACAAGTCTTTTAAAGGACTGCCATTTTTTCCCTTAACAGCATTGTCTCTCTTTTACCTATTTCATTTCCAAATTCACCATTCTAGCCTACTTGATAGCTTTAAGCCAGCCACACTAAAGACGGCAACGGCCATTCATCATGTCCGGGAGACTATTATCTCAGTTACCTACCTGATTCGCTTCATTTCCTTCTAGCCTTTTTCCAAGTACCATTATCTCAGCAGAATCTACTCTGCCCACCGCATTTAAAATTGTAACCTTCCATCTTGGTCCTTTTTGTGATACTGGTGCAAAATAACGCATAGTGGGTAGTTTATAAAGAACAACCAAAAACATGCCTCACGGTACAGGAGGCTAAAAACTCTAATAGCGACAACACCCTGACCTCTGGCAAAGGCCTCCTGCTACAGAAGCAGAAAGAAGAGCAGAGAAAAAGACAGAAGAAGCCTGGTTTCAATCTGTTCACAAGGACCGAGCTCTCATGACCCAAACACCTCTGAAAGCTCTCCCCACCCAGCATCTCTTGGAGAAATCAAATTAATAGTATGGACTTTGATCACACATTCAAAGCATAGCACCTCCTGAAAATTACCTGCAAAATTACCCTTGTTACATATTTCTGCATAACTTTTATAATTTAATATATTCATCAGGCTATAATAATTATGTTCTTATTATCCCCAAGAATACTATTAATAACTCGTTTGAGATTTTCTTTGTTTGGTTCATTGCCAAACCTCTAGTACACTGACACACAGTGAGAACCTAAAACATGTTTGTTGAATAGATGAGGAAATAAATGCATGGAAGGATTAAAGTCAGCTGTATGATCATAATATTAAAAGGGAAAAACGTATTATCACAGAAGAATGCCTGTCATGTTATGAGATAAATAAAACAGCAGTGTATCCACACAGATGAAATCAAACAGTCACAGTTAAACACCCCCTCATGTTTGGCCAGTGGAGACAAAGGAAAGTGGAAATGGCAGCAACAGGCTTAGCAATAATAAAGAGATCAATCTGATACTCAGGGCAGATGCCACATGAGCAGAGAAAGTACAGGTCACTAGGAAGCTATAAGCCTACAGTCTATCTGGAAAA
Organism: Rattus rattus; assembly: GCF_011064425.1. Lineage (NCBI taxonomy): Eukaryota > Metazoa > Chordata > Mammalia > Rodentia > Muridae > Rattus > Rattus rattus. The sequence continues at coordinate 79,275,926 of NC_046165.1, read as the reverse complement.
AACCAAGAGCATCTAAACTATAAGACATAAATGTTATCCGTGAAGAAGAGCTTGAGAAACTGGAATAGGAATAGAAAACTTTGGGAGTCTAACAGTTCCAGGAGAAAAGACTCAGAACACATAGGAACTATGTTCTTGAACTTGACTGTAAGCTTATTTGTCATTATGAAATTACAGTCTTATAGGAAGTAAGCTATATGAAGTAAGGTACACATTCATAATGCTCACTGCTTCTGGCCAGCACGTCCAGAAAATTCCTGGCATGGGACTGTGGGAATGGGGACTGGGGGTTAGCAGTTAAGAGCACTTGCAGTTTTTGCAGAAAACCTGCATTTCACTTCCTTTCTAGCATCCACATGGTGGCTCATAACTACCTGTAACTCCAGTTCCAAATGATATAATACCCTCTGTTGACCTACACAGGCAATGCATGAATGTAGCTTACACAATTCTCTCATACACATTCATACACTCAAATGCTCACTCATTCACACACACACACACACACACACACACACACATGCTCACATACCCATGCACACAAACAAACCTTTAGAAAATACCTGGCATAGAGTTGAGCTCAATAATGTTTTGTTGAATGAATATTTTACATTCATAACGTGACTCTCCATTTGATTTAAAAATTTTTACATGGTAGCAGCACTAAAGAGAAGAGCAAGATAAAGATGATATAAATGGAGAAATGAGAAAAATGGAGGCCTTCAATTAGGGAAAGGAGAGGGAGGTCAATACAAAAGATGAGAAAGAAGAGATAAATAAAAATCCTCTAAAAGACCATTAGGAATCACGGTATTCTATTTTACCTAAAATGACATATTCCACATGTAAGTGTATACATACATACATTCATATATACATACATACATACATACATAGTGTTTAAATGATTTCATCTACATGCGATGATGATACTCCCTGAAATATCCATAGATCATCTAAGAAAAGCTCCACAGCCAGGCATAAAATGCTCCGTTTGAATCGTTGGTCAGGAAAGTCTAAGTGAGTCCCCAGAGAATATAGGCTGTTGCTGTAGCTCCTGGTTACCTCTCAGAAGTTGAAGCTAAGTCCCTGATGCTGAAGACACCAAGCATTCCAGACACAAAGATCAAAGCAATTGAGTTAGATCTGACCAAAAGACTTTCCCCAAAGGACTACCTTTTATAATACTTGAAGAGGCTATGCAAGCTGCTTAGGGAGTAAAGCATTCAATCAGAATTCCCACATCTGATGCTTAAGAACAATGACAGACCAGCAAGGTATCTCTAAAGGTAAAACAGAGGCACATCTATCTTAGAGGAAATGAACAGCTGTCAAATGGGTTTCATGCTCACTCAATAAGAAGGAACTCATGCCTGGTTATGAAAACCTAGGTGAACACTGGTGGTTAGTGAGGTCATAGATCTTAGAAGAGAACCTTGTATTGCCACTTTCCTAAACGGTATAATTCTTAACAACATTCTAAGTACTTATCCTCATGTCCTCGGTATAGCTCTCACTCCCCGATCAAGAGGCTCCACTCACAGGAGACAGACATGATTTTAGAAATCCACAAAGAGTTGAAAGGCAGAGAATGACTCACATGGTGCCCAGTCCAACAGATATATCTACAATGCAAACCTTACACCTCAGGCTCAGAGAATCTGGCAGAAGACCATGAGTTTTGCTGCAAGATTGAGTCTTGTAGAGATGACAGGGATGTTGAAGCTTCAGCCATGCAATTTCAACAATCTCTACTTTAACAAGACCTTGTTAATCACAAAACCAATTCACAATCATGGAAATTCTTCAGAACTCCACCCCTAGAAGAGCTAGAGACAATTAAAAAAGTGCTGTGAGAAGGAAAATTAGTCTAGTCCAGTAAGGAGTACCCTAGAAGGTCATTGTACTAGTTTACCTTATGTCAACTTGACACAAGCTAGAATCATCTGAAAGAAGGGAACCTCCACCGAGAAAATGCCCCCATAAAATCCAGCTGTACAGCATTTTCTAAATTAGTAATTGATGGGGGATAGCCAAACCTTCTGTGGGTGGTTCTAACCATTGAACTGAGAACAGGGTCTCTGTTGGAGGAGTTAGAGAAAGGTTTGAAGGAGCTGAAGGGGCCTGCAACTCCATAAGAACTTCGATACCAATGAATCAGAGCTCCCAGGGATTAAACCACTACCCAAAGACTACACATGGACAGACCCATGGCTACAGCTGCATATGTAACAAAGGATGGCCATGTTAGGCACCAATGGGTGGAGAAGCCCTTGGTCCTGCTAAGGCTGCATGCCCCAGTGTAGGGGAATGTCAGGGTGGGGTGGTTGGGGAAGGGGAACACCCTCATAGAAGGGGGAGGAGGGATAGGATAGGAGGCTTATGGATGGGAAACCGGGAAAGTGAATAACATTTGAAATGTAAATAAAAAAATTACCCAATAAGAAAGAAAGAAAGGAAGGAAGGAAGGAAGCAAGCAAGCAAGCAAGCAGGCTGAGCAAGCCAGTAAGCAGCGCCTCTCCAGGGCCTCTCCATGAAGTCCAACCCTGTTTGGCTCCTGTCCTGGCTCCCTTCATTGATGGGCTACAATGTGGAAGTATAAGCCAAACAAATCCTTTTTCCCCCCAAGCTGCTTTTTGTCAAGGTGTTTCATCACAGCAGTAGAAACCCTAACTGAACTAAGTCAGTTATCCAAACCCAAGTGGACAGCCCTAAAAGATAATCATACAAGCAAGAATAAATGCATTGACCAAGTTATATTTAAATATATTATATGCACATATATATTCCTTAAACAAAAAATATTTTGTATTTGTGTGTGATGTCATGTGCATGTTTTCATGTGTGTGTACATGTATATAAGGGTATCTGTGCTCACATGAGCAGGTGGAAGTAAAAAAACAGTGGTGGTAAAAGGTAAAAATTCACATATACATGTATATATATATATATGATATAATATGTATATATAATAAATAAACTAACCCAATGTGGGATAGAAAATTTTAATTAACTAGTGAATATTAACTAGCAAATATCCTGGTAGAAAAAATATGGATAATAATAAGGAAATGAAAATATCTGATGACTTGCTGCATTATCAACCTAATTAACAAGGACTGGCAAGCAATAATGAAATAAATAATATGTCCTATTTATTGGGAAAGTGATGTTCAAGTAGCAAGAGTATCTATGGCTTGCGATGATGTCATAAAGTAGGATATTTCTACTTCTCTGATGAAAATATGAACTGATATAATCTTTCTAGAAATCATCTAGGAGAATTTTCTAAACATAAAGGCAAGGTACACTTGGCCTCTGCAATGCTCTCCTCAAGAGCAAAACAGAAAAGGCATCTATAAGAATGTCTGTATACACTACTTAATGTACAAAATACCAGAAAATAAGTGGTGACCAACAATAACAGATTAGGTAGGCTATGCCCAAGCCACCATAAGTACCATTTTGTCTTTAGTATAAAGAAGGCATGAAGGCTAAGTCTACAGACTTATATCTATTAGAATTATTTAATAAATCCTTCAAAAGGCACAGGAAATGTAGCAAAATGACACTATGTCATTTTCATCCGTGACCTGGAAGCCATGTGTGTCTGTAACTATGTGTACCTCTTGAGGCTAAAGAAGATACACAGCAGAGTGTGGACTGGTGTTGCCCATGTGGGGAAAGGTAATTCAGTGAGAGTGAATAAACACAGGTGAGAAGGAATGCAGCAGAGGCAAAGGCGAAGATGCTGTTTATAAAAGTAAAATGTAAACACTGAAAGAATAAAAAATGCAGCTAAGAAGTCAGAAGTTTAAAAATGCAACCTCACCCCTAAGAAGCCCTAAATACCTCAAATTCCAGACCCTGCCCTCTACCTGTAAGTAAGTAAAAGGTCACATTTCTTGAGCCTGCTCTCCCAGGAACTAGATAAGGTCCTTAGATATGCAATTCCAGACCTAGTAAAGATAACAGAAAGCTTCTTCCAGAAACTAGCTGACCATAAAGTTAGATTAAAATCTTAGAGAACAACCTTGAGAAGCAGGAAGCTTCTAAGAACTAGCAGACCATAAAGTTAAGCAATCTTAACCATCCCTGCCCCCTTGGGTTGTGGTTTCTCCCTTTAAATACCCTTTCTCCCAGCCTCGGGGTCGAACTCCACTGCCCCTGCATGGGATACGAGTCTCGACCCCAGTGCACTGGTTCCTATCAATAAACCTCATGTTTATTACACCAAGGATGGTCTCACGTGTGTTCTTGGGGGGTCGCATCATCCCGAGACTTGAGTGAGGGTCTCCCCGCTCCGGGAGTGTTTAAACACTACATTCCTGAAGGTGTGTGTGTGTGTGTGTGTGTGTGTGTGTGTGTGTGTGTGTGTGTGTGTTTGTGTACACGAGGGCCTGTGCCTGTGCCTGTGAATGACCATGTGAGTGCTTGCAAACAATAGCATAAGCAAGAAGTTAAGAGAAGTAATTGACTCTGTAAATGAGTGGGAACTTTTTAACTAATCATCAGGTTCTTTCTGCTCAAATGGGTTTCTCAAACACATCGGAGGTTGAAAATGGATAGAAAACTCTCATCAACTATTTCACGGCTTTCAGAATCTTAGATTCATGCTGCAGGCAGAAGGAAGCTCTTGTTTTCCAAAGCCTCCTTCGAACTCCAAGGGCTTAACCAGAGAGACTGAAAAATCACAGAGCGACCTGGACAGAGTATGAGTTACTGTATACAAACAAATAAAAATCACAGCTCAACCCACTAAAGTTACTTAAGTCCACCCCCCTTTCTTCTTCCAGGCTGTCTTTTTTAGATCCCTACATTAGAAAACAGTGACTACAGTGCGTCACTGTAGTGCGCCCTCCTGTGGTGAACAACGGTACTGCGCATGTGCTAGTTTTGCACCTGGCGTCAGTTGGCTGGGATGGTACCATGCTAGTGAGGTGATTCGTTCTCCACCAATCCCTGGAGGACAAATAGCAGGGGTGATAGTGGGGTGATTCGTGCTCCACCAATCCCTGAAAGACAATTAGCATAGCCCCAGCCTGTTGTGTATATAAGGCGAGCGCTTTTGCCGCTCAAGGTCCCCGTATCAGCAATGGGGTGGTCCTGCAGTAAAGGCTGTTGAGAAGAATCCAACGGTGTTGCGTCTTCCTTGCAAGACGAGGTGGGCGCGACACTTCACTAGGAAGAAGTGTTGGAAAACAAGCCTAAGATTTCAAATAGCCAACAAGTACATAGAGACCCTTAGGTTTCCACACTTAAAGAATCATGACCTAGAGAAACGTTCAATTTTACTTCTAAAAATCACAACAGATTTACATAAGGATTCAAGAAATTATCCCTTTCCATATATGCTGGGGACAACATAAGATGACAGAGACTGCCAGCAGTAGGCGGGATGGAGACATCTCAGTAGCCCGCAGCAACTCTTTGTTAAAAAAAAAAAAAAAAAAAAAAAAAACTGGTTGCTCCCATTTCTCCTAACCTTAGCCCTGGACAACGGCTGTATAGATTTCATTTGTGCATGACTGCCTTTCAGTTGGCCTTGGTGTGCATAATTATTCTATTATATCTGACTTTCCTACTTCTTTCTCCTTCTGCTCTGGTGAATTCTGTGAAACTAGGTCTTCCTTGATGTTATGATTCTTAAACAATTGGAAACTGAGGCATAGGGACACAGCACAGCACAGCCCTAATGGCCCAGGTACATGCTGTGTGTTCTCATCTTGGAAACAATGTAATAATTGCACAATAATAGTTCCAGATTAATGCTTGAATAGCAAAGAAACTTTGAAGAGATTATTAGAAAATGAATTAGAGCCAACACTGTGATTTTAAGATAGGAAAAAGTTGTTGAAGTTAGGAATTAAGTTTTATATAAAATTTGAGAGTTGTTCCTGGATAAGGAAGTATAGAATATATGAAATTATATACTAGTAAAACTAAGTCAAAATACTGAGAATCTTATGAGAGTCATTGTGTGCAAGGAATAGAAAGCTAGCGGAACCACTGAGTTAAGGGTTAACTTGATTCTTTCTGGCCACTGCCTGGCAGCTTTGCCTATGTCATTTATCATTAGAGCTGCACAGGAAAATGCAAGTAGCTGACCTCAGAGTTTTGAGCTCTGAAGTATAATAAGTTAAAAGTTAAAGTTTAAATAATGATAAGTTTACAATTATTATTATTTTGGCCACAGACCTGGTAATAGGGGAAGTTTGAAACTTTGCGGAACAATTGTAATTCTTAGTTCTTTTCGGGATGTGGTTATTCTTTTGAATTTGATTTGGCAATGATTGTACAATGTCTTTTTTTCTACCTACTTTTGGATTATCAATAAAAGACTGGGGCAAGAGAAAGGCTAGAGAGCATGTGAAGAGTGAATGAGAGAGCGCATGTGGAGCGAATCTGAGAACAAATGTGAGAGCGAGTGAGAAAGCATGAGAAGAGCATGTGGAGAGTGAGTGAAGAGAGAATGTGAGGTATGTATGATCATTGTGTATGTGAGTGAAAGGAGAGTGCATGTTGTGGTGTTTCTTAGATATGTGTGAGGTGTGTATGAAGAGTATGTGTGAGAATGAACAGAGGTGTGCATGAGTGTGGGAGTTTGAGAAAAGAAAACCGCAATAAAAAAAAAAAGCAGAGTGCACAAAAGAAAGCAGAGTGTGCGCAGTCCCAAGCTGAGAGAGAGAGAGAGAGAGAGAGAGAGAGAGAGAGAGAGAGAGAGAGAGAGACTTTGAGCCTTGAAGTTGCCTGTCAGTTTGTACCCAAAGAGTCGTCTGTGGATATGTATTATGCGCCTTCCAGATATCCCTGCTTCCAGCTGAGAACTCCGATGCTGTGTCAAGGCTGGCCCCCGGCACATACGCTGTGTTAGTTTGTTTAAATTTTGTGATTTAAAACACAACTTTCTCTCCCTCTACTCTAGAAGCCAGATTTCTACTGTTGCCATGCAAAGAGGGCTATGGTGTCCCTCAGACTCTCCCTGCTTCCTAAAATGAACCAGATATTTTAGAGAGAACATCTTGTGTATTGTATGGATGCATTCCCTGTCAATTTTAAAACATACGGCCTACAGGAATGGGTAGAATAGAAGGCGGGACATCCAGAAGGCAAAAAGAATTCTGGGATAGAGGTGGCTCAGCAAGATTCACCCGAAGAACACGTGACAAAAGGGACACAAGGTACCTGAACAAAGATAACTAGCCACATGACAGAATAAATTAGAATAAATGAGTTAAGTTATGATATATTCAAAGAAGAATCTCTCTCTATGGTGAAGGTATTTGTAAATATATTTTGAGTCTGGGTCTTTTATTTTTTCTGGGAGCATGGGCCTGGGAGGAAGAATCAAGCCCAACTTTACAAGATACTTGAAATAGTAGACAAAATAAAACAAAGTATACTCACAATGAATGAAAAGATAGGAAATCTCAATAGAGGAATAGAAAAATAGAACTCATTCAATTAACAAAACAGACAAAATTCAGACAAAACAATATGGGAGCTTAAAAATGGATGAATATAAATTGTGCAAGGTGAAGAATAAGGAGAAAAAAGTCAAAAGGAAGAAACAGAGATTTGATTAAACTGCTAGCCAGTTTTACACAGCTATAATCAAAATATTCGACAGGAAAAAAAGAAAAAGGCAGGTGTGGTAAAATAAATAAATAAAGTTGTCGGAATCGGTTCCCAAATGTACCCAGCAGTCACACTCTCTCGCTAGTTCTGGCTCTGGCAGACCATTTGACCTAGTGCTAGCTTATCTCTGATTAGTATCTCTCCAGGTGGCTCTCAGAGAACTCTCCGGTTCCAACTACCCGGTAAAATCAAGACTCAACAAACTGTAACCCAACAATCAGGTTTATGTGTTAAATTCTCAATCTACAATACATCCACAGAATAAATTCACTGCCTATTAATGAAGATAGAAACCACCCACCTAGACAAGATAAAATTGACCTAGATCACCTGGATTCAAATCGTCCTCCTTATCTGTCTCTATCTTCCTCTCCCTGGGTCCTCCTCCTCCTCTCTCTTCCTAGACTTTGCCCCGCCTACCCTTCCTTCTCATCCAATGATAATCTTCGCCTTATCCTGGGCCCGCCTTGCTGCATAATGACATCTTCCTACAGGCAGGCACCAAAACATCTGAAGGAACTACAGCTTAATCAATCCTACCTTTCAGAAGGCTGAGGTGTAACATCCGGAGCTCAGAGAAAGCTTGTGTTACATCAGGAGCTCAAGGCCTTCCTAAGCTATTTATCAAATACCAGGCCATAATTAATAGCAGATGCCTCTTCAGAAACCTGAAAAAAAGAAAACAGAACTGGCAACTTTCAGGTAATGGAAAGAAAAAAGCTGTTAGATCATAATTCTGAATCCGCTGAAAAGTATTTTAAAATGCTTTTTAAAATTATTGTAGGAAGGGTTGGGGATTTAGCTCAGTGGTAGAGCGGTTGCCTAGCAAGCGCAAGGCCCTGGGTTCGGTCCCCTGCTCCAAAAAAAAAAAAAAAAAAAAGAACAAAAAAAAATTATTGTACGATACTTTTACTTTTTGTATTGAGAGAATCTTTTTTCTCTCGCATTTCTCATTTTACTTACTGGAGTCCACTTTCTCCCCTTTTAGTAAGCCTAGGTGAAGACTTACCAATTTTGTTTACCTTTGTAAAACAAACAAACAAACAAACAAAAACCAACCAACTCTTTTCCTTGATTTTTTTTCTATAGATTTTTGATTCTCATTTTCACTTATTTCGGCTCTAATCTTTGTTGTCATTGTTCTTCTGCGCTTTGTGGGACTCTGTCCACACTCCCATTTTGTCAAGTCAGTTTGCTTGAGATCTTTTGTGATACTGATATTTTTCTATATAAAGTTTTGCTTTAGACATCAAAAACTATTTTCGTCATACAATACATTCTAGAACATTTCTAATTTCCCTTTGATTTGCTTTTTTTAAATTTAATGCTATGTCAATAACGTTACTTTAATTCCACATGTTTTCAATTGTACATATCACGTGTGCGTGCGTGTGTATGTGTGTGTGCATACACGCGTGTATGTATGTGTGTATGTGTGTATGAGTGTATATGCATGTGTGCGTGCATGTGTGTGTGTGTGTGTGTGTGTGTGTTTTACAGTAAAGAAAAACTCTACGAAGTAATAATTTCCACAGTTGTTTATAAGGCAGAGCCTTATGTGAATCAATGTATGATTTATCTTACAGTATTCCCAGGCCCAGGCCTGACAAAAGCATATTTATATAAATTCATGATAGTCAAATCTCCTCTGTGGTATACCTGATGAAAATCATCCCAATAAACAGTACTGCTATTCATGTGTAGCTATAGAGTCTCAACTTCCTGCTGTCACCACCACCACCACTACTACTATCATCGTCGTCATTGTTCTTGTTGTAGAGTCTGAAACCAAAGCAATAAGGTAAGGGAAACCATGGTTGATCATTGGTTGACTCAGGTACTTTAAGCTAGAAGGAGATCTAGAAAGGAGATAGCAGGACACAGTTGGAAAGTGGAAATGGGAAATGGTAAATGGGGAGATAGACGGGAAGGGACAGGAAGGGGAATACACAGGGAAAGGGAGGAACCAGAACTCAATAAGACTAAGTATGTTTTAAATATCCATAGGGAAGCATTATTTTATAAGCTCACTTAAAATGCATATGTAACATAAGCACACACGTACATATAATGAAGTTGTAGCATAAAGAATGATAATGTTGTCTCCAAGAGCCATGGACTACCTCACCGAGAGTTCATTGCCAGCCATTGAAAGCATCCCTTGCAGTTTTGGTCAGAGGGGTACAAAGGACTATTTCCCAAACAATATAAGCTCTTGCCATTGCCCTTGGTTACTGCCCAGAACTTGAACATAAGACCCTGTTGCCGAAGACACTTCACATTTTGGATACAGAGCGTGAAAGAACGGAGTAGAACTGACCTGGAAGCCTCCTCCCTGACGATTAGTTCTTATAACCTCAAAGACTAGCTCCCATAGGTGCTATGTAAACTGCCACGGGAGAAAATCAGTAATAGTCCTATCCAGCTGCAAAGATTATGAATGGCCATACTGACTGGCTAACAAGAAATCTCAGTACAGACACTTTTAGCTTGGAGAAAACCAACAGCCGTCTCATTAGACTTAAGGCCCACTCAGTAGAAGGAAATTTATGCCTTGTTATAAACCTAGTCTACTTCCTAAGACTGGAGAGATTGCATGCCCTAGAGGAGACTACTGACATTTTTTTCTATAACAATATAATTCCAGACTACATTCTAAATGTATATCCTTATATTTATCCTGGTCAAAATGCAGAAAATAAGTAACTGGGTGATGTTTAGCCTGAATTGATAGATCTGCAATATAATGTGTGTACCCCAGGCTTAGGGAAAATTGCTTAAGAGGAATTAGAAAGATTAAGAGCTAGAGGACCAGGACATCTGCTGCTACAAAGTGTCTTCTAAACATGACAGGGAAGCCGTGCCTATGAAATCTCAACAATATGGCTGCCTAAACAAGTCCTATAATAAATCATAAAACTAGACATGCTGCTGTAGATAGGGGAGATTTCACAGACTCCCCCTAGATGGAGAGCTCTAATCAATCAATGGCTGCTGAGAGAGAAAGCAACTTTCTCTAGGTATGAACACCCTGCTAGGTTACCTAATTCCTCATAGTCAACCCTAAGCATATATACATATAAGCAACATTAAATATGTGTGTGTGTGTGTGTGAATAATTAAAAAAGAGGTCATAAATTTGAATGTGGGAGCATGGGAAGAGTTGGAAAGGATGATTGAGGGAAGGAAATTATGTAAATATAGTACTTGTGTATGAAGTTTCTCAACCCTAATTATTTTATTTTATTTTTTATATTTATTAACTTGAGTATTTCTTATTTACATTTCGATTGTTATTCCCCTAACCCCTCCCCTCCACTTCCATATGGGCTTCCCCTCCCCCTCCTCCCCCCATTACCGCCCTCCCCCCAACAATCCCGTTCACTGGGGGTTCAGCCTTGGCAGGACCAAGGGCTTCCCCTTCCACTGGTGCTCTTACTAGGCTATTCATTGCTACCTATGAGGTTGGAGCCCAGGGTCAGTCCAGGTATAGTCTTTGGGTAGTGGCTTAGTCCCTGGAAGCTCTGGTTCTCAACCCTAATTTTTAATTAAAAACATATTTTCAGTTGCTGGCATTGGTTTTCGGTAGTGTGGAGAATCCAGTCAAACTAATCCAAGAGATGGCCAATCCCAAAGTAAAAGAGCACAAAGGAGTGACAGCAGCGATTATATTCACAGGCAGACAGGAGTGGCCGGGAAGATGAAGACAGTAGGTATCCAAATGTACACCACAAAGCATCCTGTAGAGAGTGGGTGCTGAAAACTTAAAGCTGATCTTTAAACATTAAATCTATGACTATTCATGACCAGTTCTGTTACTTGTTCCCTTCAAATGGTAAAGTGTGGTATGTGTAACAAGAATGTATACAGGTGAGTTTTCTACTAAATTAATCAGACTTTTGAATAAGACAAACCATTTATTCTCCCTTTGCTCTAGTTATGAACACAACATGCTCCTTATAGATCATTTGAACACAATGGAATTGTCAAAAGATAGGGAATATCCCCTAGTCATACTGCCCTGAGGTAAGACCGTTTCTTTACATTAAACACAAGAAAGGTTATGGTGGAACATGCATTTATTAGCCCCATGCTCAGTCCTCTAATTTCTTTGTCATACTTAACCTATTAGGAAGTTCTCCTTTTGCATCTGTTAGCAGTTAAAACTACTAAATAACTATTGGGAGAATTCTAAAATATTGCTAATAAATGTCTAGTAATGAAGTTTACTATGCTGAGTCCTTCCTTGAGATAGCTAACACTAGATGTATTTTTTATATTTATGCAATTACCACCCCCAAATGGCTCTACCAACAAGTTTTTGAAAGTTTTCATAGATACCCTACTGTTTTCCCATGTGAACCACTGAGATGATTTCTTGGCAATAAGCTTTCAAATGAGAGCACTATGTTTAGTGTTTCTCCTCCTAAAAACAGAAATACATCCATGTTTTCTAATAAAAATCTAATGTCTCCTAATCTGTGACGATCTGTGCGGCGTCTCTTTATTCCTAGTATAACTATTCATCCAGCAGTGATGAAAGTCCAGAAAAGAGGAGCAGAAGCTGGGACAGAGCCAACTGAACCCCAAATGTTAAGGTTGGGAACATTTCCATGAGTCATTCTCCACCTTCCTAATGCTGGGATGCTTGAATACAGTCCCTCATATTGTGGTGACCCCCCAACCATAAAATTATTTCACCACTACTTCATAACTGTAATTCGTCACTGCTATGAATTATAGTGTAAATATTGATATTCAGAATATTGGACATGTGACTCCCTTTTTTTTTCCCGGACCTGGGGACCGAACCCAGGGCCTTGCACTTACTAGGCAAGCGCTCTACCACTGAGCCAAATCCCCAACCCCAGACATGTGACTTCCAAAGGGGTTGCCACCCACAGGTTGAGAACTGCTGCTCCAGAACGTTTGTAGACATCTACTGCCAACATGATTCCTCTGTAACAAAAATGCTAAACTTCTTTCTCAGAGAGAAAAAAATCAAAAACTAACACTACTACTTCCCCCAAGTCTCCCAGGCTAGTAACGTCCGCTCTGTGGACCTTCAGTTCATTCACCAGTACTAGAAAAGAAGTGGCTGGAACCGAGGTAGTCAAGAATTGAATCAAGCATGCTAGTCAAATCCAAGAAAAATGTCAAATTACCGGGATGTATAAATTAAGTCAGTTGGAAAGAACATTACTGCTTGCTTCTTCTCCTGACCCCCTGAGCAGTAACTAAGATTCAATACTGCACCCTGCTGGTTGGAGCTCAGAAAAACTTTGCCAGCACCAAGAGCTGTTGTCCCCTGTTCCTGGGGACAACTTTCAAACTTAAAACAAAGAAGGCTTTCTTATATAAGGAGGGTGTTGTGGTTCTTGGCTTTGGGTTTTTTGCTTGGGTTTGGTTTGATTTGGGTTTGGTTTTTCTGTTTGATTTTTTGTTTGTTTGTTTTGTTTTGTTTTTTAACAAAAATTTTACTTGTGGTTTTTCGAAAGTGTATTTCCGTATGGGATCATTTTAAGTAAATGAAGCGAAGGTAGTTTAGAGTATGGAAACTTGCAGAGACCTGTGATGTTGTATTTACTAACACGGGAAGCCAGTGCTTCACTCCTTTGACAGTTTGGAAGTGTCCTCTGGATAGTTGAGTGTAATAAATAATTCACCACATAAATGCGAGCTAATAAAACAAGATCTCAAAATTTTGAAACTCTGGTCCCTTGATAAACTCTGAAAACTATGTTTAATTACAAGAATACTAGCTCTAGACGTTTTGGTAGAAGAAAGCTCAGCATATAATGGCAAAGCAGGTATGAAAACTCCCACACCTTTTAGCTACAAATTTGTACAGAGGCCATAATGGTGGAACAGAACCTCTGCTCCATGGATGCTGGCCTTTCACCCATCAAATGAAGATCATTATAAAACTGGTACTAAAAAAAGCTTTTGTACACTTGCTTCGATGGCACCATGACAACTGTAGGTACAGCATTGCGTCAGAACGGCTTCAGCCACCTTTATGTTTCTGCAAATGATGAAGGAGCTAAGTGCATGAGTAAAAGAGACTGGGCAACTCCCAAAAGCAAGAGAAAAGATTTTAGAACAGCATAATACTATCCATGCAAATAGCTGTCCATATGCTGCAAACTTTTCAAAGAGCCGAGAGGGCATTAGAACATTGGGTCTAGGTAGATAATTAATAATGCAACTCCCTCCCCCACATCCATAAGCCAAATTAAAATATACAACCAGGTAAGGCTTCTTCACCATTAGGTCTGTTCACAGTGAGCTACACTGTGCCCATGGTGTCTTCGGTGCTATACAATGGGTTGTAGCATCAAAACCATCGCAACAGTCATTATAAAATAACATTATAAAAATTATAACATTAATAAACATTATAAAAAATCAAATACGCTTAAATACTAATTATGGACATATCCTTTTGCAAATTCTGTGGAAGTGCCTGTGTTCATCTTACTACCTGTGATCATCTGAATTTGTCTTTTGGTCTCTTTAAGAACTGTTTTCTACTTTGGGCACAATCTTTAGGATAGCATAGGGTAAGAACCCTTGATTATAGTTAACCTCACAGTCTGGTCATTTCAACCATCCATGTGATACACACAAACCTGACAGCAAAACAGGAGAATTAGGTGTTAGCAACATTTGACAAGGTTTGGTTGGGGAGATCCTTCTAAAGGGATCTACTACATAGCATTTCCCATTTTGTCAGTTGAGAACCAATGACTATGTATCAACAATGAGACTTATTAGACATTCAAGAGCTAAAATGAGTCCCTGAGAATTATGACTGCTGATCTCCAAAAATAAGTGTTAGCCTCAAACTCTCTGCAAGCCACAGGAAATCAATGGAAGTTGGAAGGCACTCTTAACACACCTACAACCTATACCAACAAAGGAAAAAAAAATGGTTTCATAAGTCGCACTTTGGGGATTCATTTTTTCAGAAATGTCATCTCACCTGTAAAGATTTCTTCCAGCACTTCTGAGCCAAATACATATCAGACTCTATAACTCTAGCATAAAGGTTTATCAGAGCACAGTGGTAAGAAACAGAGTGCACCTGGCAAAAGACCCAAACCTGAGATAGGTATCAGCAGGAAGTCATCAGAGAAGAGCAAAGATCAGCGACTACCTGAGGGAATGAAAGCCTTGGGTTCCAGGCTCCTTGGGGCATTAGAAGAAACACAATTCCCTGGCAAAATGTAGTACAAGGAAGCAATCGAGGGTTAATGTTTATGGACACGGAGATGAAACCTAGACCCCTGAAAAGCAAAGAGAGTTTCCAGGGCAAGCACGCAGCACACACAAATCTGGAGGATGCAGGCAGCAGAAGGACTCATTTATTATAAAACACTGTCTATCACAGAAACATCTCCATCCACAAGCAATCCACCCAGGATGGTGCCTATCAAACGAAAGCTGGAAAAGGTTTGAGCAAAGGCAGGCGGCTGCGTGGAGTCAGAAGGCTATGATCAGAAAATCACATAAGAAGGGCCATGGGAGGGGTCTGCAGGGAGTAGTCCCGACAGAAGAGAGGTATACAGAGAAGGCAGAGAAATGTTTTATGGATTTAACATACGAGTCCGTCAGAAGTGAACCTGATGATGCTATAAGCTAGGACTTTCAGATGGCTATAGGCAGTTTCTCAACATTTTTAATTAATAAGACTTACCAAGTCTTAAAAGCAGACTTTCAAGATAACTTATACTAGTGGGGTGCAGAAATATAGGATATTAAAATACAAGCTTTGTGATAAACTGTAGACCAATCTGTAAGACTACTATGCTCATTCACTGTATTCAATGTTGCTGATAGAAAAAAAGTGCATGACATTGTCCTGGTCATCCAGGGACACTGAAAGTTAACAGCTAGAGAGGTTTCTCTAATTCTTACAAATCCTTCTAAAGTGGATATTATCTGCTATCTTGGTTAGGGTTTCTTCTGCTGAGAAGAGACTCCATGGCCAAGGCAGCTCTCATATAGGACAACATTTAATTGGGGCTGGTTCACAGTCTCAGAGATTCAGTCCATTAATATCATGGCGGGAAGTTTGGCAGCATCCACAGTCATGGTGCCGAGAAAGCAGCTGAGAGTTCTACATCTTGGTCTGAAGGCAGCCAAAAGGAGGATCTCTTCCCAAGGCAGAATGGAGGAGGGTCTCCTCCACACTGGGTAAGCTTTGAACACAGGAACACAAAGACCACCCCCACAGCGACTCAGTTCCTCCAACAAGGCTACACCTAGACCAACAAGGACCACTTCCCATGGGCCAAGCCTATGCAAACCACCTCCTCTGCATTCTAAGTGAAATAATGGACACAAGGAACATTTAAGGGAATATTTGTGAAGGGGAGAGGAAGGCAGAAGGACCAAGGAATGGCTACTTGGAGACAATCTAGAATGGAACCACGATACAGGAATATACAATCTTCGAGCTCTAGATTTTTCAACTATTAATAAATAAAGAACTTGCTTCCTGAATTTTTATGAAAGTAAATGACATGGTCTTAATTAAACACAAAGCAAATTCCTAACACAAGTTTTAGCTCTCCCTTCCTGGTACAAGCAAGAAATAAAGAAACAGAACCAGAGCTCATGATTCATGAAACTCCTCAGAGAAACAGAGCCTTTAAACTTTGGGCTTAATTTAGAGCCATTTGGACTCTCTGCTTGAATAGAAAATGGCAAATTGCCTCTTTTTACAATGTGTGATTATATTTCTATGAAAGTGGTGGGGAAACATCATTAGCAATGAATATTTATTTGAAAGATTACAATCTAGAGATATAGAGACTAAGTGGAGGTGATAAACAGAAACAGAAAATTCATTAAGTATGTGTATTTCCTCCGTAAAAATAAAATGTTTATATTAGGAACCACTGAGTATCAGAAAACTCATGAATCAGTCATTTATTCATTCAAAAGTACAGATTTTCAAAAGTTCTTAACACTGAGGTGCAGCCGGCCTTCCAGCTACTTACACTCTAGATAATGACAAAGTCAAACTTCGGGTGGCCATCCTTTTAATGAAAAGTGAGTCCATCCTCACCCCATCCCTGCCACTACCCAACGATTGTAGAGAACTAAACCTCAGCATCTTTCTAGTCAAAGATGTCTTCTATGTCTCTCATTCTCGACTGTGAGTCTGCAGTCATCCATACCATGGCAGAAGAAGTCTCTTTGTCCTTTACAGTCAGCAAGTTCATGGATCATGGGTTTCTACATTATATCTGGCAACAGCATGGACCACAGTCATCTACCTAGCCTCTAACATCAGCATGGGTTATGGACCTCAGAATGGTCTCTGGTGGTAGTATGGGTCACAGACACCAATTCAGTCATTGGAGGCCACCTTGTCCATGTCTATCAACATGGCTTCAGATGACAGCACAGAGCATGTCTACATGGCTTTTGGGGTCAACACAGCCCATGGACAGCAACATGGTTTCAGCACAGACATCTGTAAAGTCTTTAATGGCAACACAGGCTATGGTCATCAACACGGCCTCAAGCTTCAACAGGACCCTGGACCCAGACATGGCTCTCCTAGCAACAGTATATACCAAGGATATCCCTATGACCTCAGGTGGCAGCACAAACCAATCACATCTTCATGACCCCAGCATCACAGGCCAGAGATTTCAACAGGTCCAACAGCTGTGTAGGACCATGGTATATTTGAATTTTTTAAATTTTTTTATATTAGAGGAGGAAGAAGCTTCAAGAAATAGTATACTAAGAGAAAAATCTATGAATAAAGCATGAGCGTTAATAATCAATATCATTAAAAGTACATGATTTGAGGTCTTTTTCATGGCAACTGTGTCGATGTGAAGCTGAATGTCCCCTTCCCAGCCACTGCTGTCAGAAATTCATTGGAGTGAAAGGCACACACAGCTCAGTATTTATATGAGAAGCCAAGGCCACAGAAGTAACTTCGATGCTGTAGGTGAAGGTGGAAGGGTTACATGATAGAAATCCATGATAAGGATAAGAAAAAGTTTTCCTGAAAACAAGGTGCCATGACCCATGGCAGAGTAAATTTGCTGTTGAGTGATGGACACTCTTGTTGTAGATGAAGAACTGAAGAGAGGAAGTAAGTGTCTGTTCAGAGATGCATTTTGTATGCCAATCTGTATTTTCTTGACTTGGTTATTGTAAACAAAGGGGAGAATGGTATTCCTAGAGTGGTAGGTCTTACTTTGCCTTGGCAATGGGACCCTCAAAGAGCTAGCAGAATCAGAAAGCTTTTCAATTTCTCTAAAAAGGATGATATCAAGCAACCTGTTATCAGAAAGCCCTTAATCAAAGAAGGCGAGAAGGCCAGGACCAGAGCACCCAAGTCTCAGTGTCTCATTACTCCATGTGCCCTCCAACTCAAACATTGATGAATTGCTCAGAACAAACAACATGCCAAGAAATACAAGGAGGTTGCAGAATATGCTTAACTCTTGGCCAAGGTCATGAAGGAAGCTAAAAAATAAATAAATAAAAATGCCAAGAACAGATTGCACTGTAAGAGACACTATATCTAAGTCTGAGTCTAGTCAAAAATGTGTCTTTAAGAGTAACAAATGAGGAATCAGATCTTGAAAAAAAGCATGTAATTCAGAAAAAAATGCCACTTATTTTTATATTGCCATGTTCTTCTAGAATATTTTGAGCTAACTAATAAAATCCATGTATATAAATAAACTCAAAAGTATAAAACAGAACAAAGAGAAAAATACAGAAGACAAAGAAAAATAAGACAAGAGAGGAGAGAGAGGAAATTTGGGAGACAGGAGAGGGAAAGCAAATGGAAAATAAGTAGTAAAAGCAAATTGAATCCTGAATATTTGGGCTATTGTTTGATTTATTGTTTTATTTTGTTACTTTCTTTTTTAACTTGGGTCTTTTTTTTTAAGGAAGGGATCTAGAAATTAGGCTTTGGTATTCAACAATCTAAGCAAAGAAAAAAATATAGCCACTAACAAAACCTACAGTTCTTAAATAAAATACTCTTGTGCCTGAAAAGGCCACTTCAACATCTTCTGAGAACTAAGGAAATACTTCTCTGTCAATTACTGTCACTCACAGCATATCTTCGGTAATATGAGTCT
The DNA here is from genome assembly GCF_011064425.1 of Rattus rattus. Taxonomy (NCBI): domain Eukaryota; kingdom Metazoa; phylum Chordata; class Mammalia; order Rodentia; family Muridae; genus Rattus; species Rattus rattus. Next base: position 79,257,159 of record NC_046165.1, on the reverse strand, counting down.
TAAGTTGGCAGGCTTAAGGGAAAGATGGCTGATCTGAGGCATTGTGGAATAAACACCCCAGCTACATCCAATTTCAAGCGTCTAACATGAGACATACATCTGAACTTGGAAAGAGATGTGCTTGTAGCTCCCTATTTAATGTTTCCTTCATCCTGATGCAATAGTGAAAAAATACCACTAAGAGTGAAATAAAATAGAAACAATAAGTTTAAAGACCTTTCTTAAATTATTCAATTATTAATGTTATTAACTGGAATGTAAAATTGAATTGTCAACCTGATTACAAACCATTGTGAAGTCCTAGACTACACAGTAAGTTTCATGTCAGTTCTTTTAGCATGTCTAAATGAAGACTCACAGTTCGGTATCAAAGAATCATTTAGAACATGATTTGATGAGTGGCCAAAATAATGAAGTCCTATAGGACCATCATCATACAGATGGTCAAAGTTTGGGGGTGGCTATTTTTATGCTAGTAGTGCTAATACCTTCAACACATTGGGCGGCTAAAGGAGAATGGTACAGAAAGGGATGGCATTCCAACCAGGACTCCAATACTGATGGATCCTACCTGTGTTGTAGCCCACACCTGGTGAGAGCAACATTAGACAAGTAAGTATGCTACAATCAGATAGATATCTTCTCTGACATTTCTGAGGAGAAAGACTAGAAGTCACTACCCTTAATGTGTGAGGATTCATTGGACATTTGTATGGACGCAGGTAAGTATTTGATCTTGGTAAGGTCAGAACAAAAGGAGATTGAAAATTGTATGTACTTAACTGGGAGACTAGAATTACATTATATGCAGGAATACAGAACATGGTTGATTTCCTCACTGAAAGTTAAGAAACCTTCTACAACTGTTGCCACTTGAACTGTACATAGAGGCCAGTCTCATAATGGATCTGATCTGAGAATCGCTGTTTGGAACATAAGCAATAGTGTAAATGTTTCTCTTGAACAAAACATTAAAATGTTCAAATGAATCATATATTTGAGGAAAACAGGCTCAGGATAATTTAATTCTGCTACTACAGTGTCATTGATTTTTATATGTTCTTTTACTTTAAACAGACATTGAAAACAATTAACCCTAGTGGATTTTGACATTTGCTGTCCCTTAGAGTACTATCAACTTTAATTAGATTCCAGAAATGAAGTAACAATATCTTATCAGCAGGAAGACATTTCGAGGATGGAAAAGTCAATATTTCAAACACAACTCAGGATACTATAAAGGCCAAATTTATAAAAGATAAACTAATAGAATAAAAATTTACATTTCCTGAATTATTCTGATGTCGCAAATGAATTCACTGCCAGGACCCTTTAAATATAGTATTCCTTCTGTGGATTTAAAATAGTAATTAATATACAAAGCTCACCATTACAGTCATAATATAAATGGACACAGTAATTCACAAAACTTACCCCTTCCATTCATAAATTTTGCAATCTCAGGAAAGTGACTCCATTCCACATTTCTTCCTGTAAAGAATGATGCTCAGAATTTTTGTAAGAGTTGAATTAATCCTGTTCTTGAAAAACAATTTGAGTGCCTTAAAGGCCTTTTCAAACAAATGCTCACTGTTATACAGGAAGGGATGGAGATCCTCAGTCCCAATGCCTCCTCATGACACCAGTGTTATAGTACACATCATCTTATCTTACATTCTTCCACCACATTGTTAATAGAGAATTCTTGTTTTTGTATGGAAATATGGTGACTCAGGGAGGTCAGTGCTGAGTCACATGGCTTGTCTGTGACTTAAGTCTGGTAAGTGTGTACCACTATTCATTCCATTTTCTGTCATTTGCCGATGATATATACGACTTAATCTAATAAAGCCTTCTGAAAGAGAGCGTTATTTTTACAGGGCTGGCTACAAGGATTAAATAGATGCTAATACTTGATCTTCTGCCTGGTTACTGAGTATCCAATGAACATGGTTTAGTTACTTAACTTATTAAAATAGCCGAGATAAACAACTTCAAGGAGGAAGAATTAATTTGTGCTCATGGTCTAATATGGCACAGTCCTTTGTTGTCAGGGAAAACAAGGAGGAGGCAGAAATATGTGGCTGTGACTTCCCAATTGGCTAGAAAGCAGAGAGCATGAGCCAGAGCCTACGATATGGCCCCATGCCCTAAGAATTCAACCTTCCCTTGCCACCAGTACCACCAGCAGGACAAGTGTTCACACACATGAGCCTAAAGGGGAACACATCATATTCAGCCATAACATCCCCCTCATGGTCATCTGATAAGGCAAAACGCATCCATTCTAAACTTCAGCAGAAGTCCCAGTAGTCTTGTAGCTCCAACACAGTTCAGAAGTTCAAAGTCCAAAGTTCCTTTTGAGACTCAAGACAATTTCTTAACTATGAATACTTACATAATCATAAATTCACAAGCATCCAAGCACCCAATGGCATGGAGTAAGCGTTCTCCATCCCAAATGGAATAAAAACATAACAAACATTAGTCTTAATCAAGGCAGAAATCCAGTACGGCATGGTGGTTCATGATTATCCAGACTCCAAAGGACTAGCCCAATCCTGCCCTTATAGATCTGCCTGTATAACACACAGTTCTTAAGCTGGCTTTCGTAGGTGCCAAAAGCTGTCCTTGACAGATGTCCCATGTTTGTGTTGGTACCAGTATCTGAGAGGCTTCACTCTCACTCATAATTCACCTTTATGACTTTGAATTCTACCTTCTCAGGAAATCTATGAACAGAATGTGGCACTGATATATACACTGACTAGCACCATAGGCTTTCTGAAACCTTGGATCAGGTATTCAAGAAACTTGGAATTTTAATATTCTACCCGAATGCAAAACCAGCATTACATAGATGACATCAATTTTTACTGCCAGCTTAAGATGAAGCAACACCCTACCTGCTTTGAACTATGACTACGGTAGCTCCCGATGCTTAGTCAAAAATACCTGTGTACGTATTTCCCTGTGTAGTCTTTTGCAAATAGTATACCTCGAGGTTCTGTCTTCCCAGGAGCTCTCTTTTTAAAGAAATTATTTTCAGATGAGTTTGCATCTTTATGTTTAGTAGCCTTTGAAGAACATGTCACACTCTCAAGAAGTTTTTCCTATTATCACAGTGTAAGCCCATGTTTCTCTTTAACTGAGCTAAATCTGCTCCTTTAAATTCAGCCATGCTCCTTGCTTAAGCAAACTGCCCATTTTGAGGTCTTTTTGCTCACTGGAAAAGTGACTAAAGCTCCAACATAGAACAAGGACGCGTGCTCCACTATATTCATAGCAGCCTTATTTATTATAATAACCAGAAGCTGGAAAGAACCCATACAGAAAATGTGGTACATCTACACAATGGAGTACTACTCAGCTATCAAAAATAATGACTATGAAATTCATAGGCAAGTGGACGGAACTAGAAAATGACATCATGAGTGAGGTAAACCAATCTCAAAAAAAAACACATACGGTATGCATTCACTGATAAGTGACTATTCGCCCAAAAGCTCAAATTAACCAAGATACAATCCACAGACCACATGAAGCTCAAGAAGAAAGATGACCAAAGTACTAATGCTTCAGTCTTTCCTAAAAGGGGAAACTTAAATATTCATAGGAGGGGATGTGGAGACAACATCTGGAACAGAAACTGAAGGAATAGCCAGTCAGAGTCGGTCCCACCTGGGGATCCAGCCCACATATATACAGTCACCAAACCTAGACAATATTGATGAAGCCAAGAAGTGCATGGTGACAGGAGCCTGATATAGATGTCTCCTGAGAGGCTCTGCCAGAGCAAGATAAATACAGAGGTGAATGCTAGCAGCAAACCATTGAACTGAGAACAGGGTCCTCATTGGAGGAGTCCGAGAAATGATTGTAGGAGCTGAAGAGACCTGAAACCCCATAAGAACAACACCACCAACCAACCAGAGCTCCCAGGGACGAAACCACTACTCATAAAGTACATGCATGGGACAGACCCATGGCTCCAGCTGCATATGTAGCAGAGGATGGACTTGTTGGATACCAATGGGAAGAGAAATGAGGGATGATGTCACAGGTGAGGCAGGTACAAGATAGAAGGAGGCATGTCATTGGATGAGAAGGAAGGATGGGCGGGAGAAAAGTTTGAAGGAAGAGGAGGAGACTGGAACGGAAAAGAGGAAGAAACAGGAGGGAGAGGGAGAGAAGCCGTGGCAGGACAATATGGCGGGTGACATTAGCATTCCACACTGTACCTTTACAGGTTGTTACGAATGTTTTTAAGGGATGGATGTGTATTGGGTTTTGTATGTTTAGGTGGGCAATTGTGTCTTCTTACATGTAGCCATTTAAGTGTAAGAAAATGTGTGGCGGCTGGTCTGGACCACCACAGGGTTGGGATGTGTGTTTCTGCATGGAAACCTGCCTTGGGAACTAGATAGGTGGAGAGATTGCTGCCAGGCTCAGAGAGAGGCCCTCGGCAGTGTGATATGGGATGGAGCAAAGTGAGTGAGAGGCTTTGCTGACTGAGAATTAAGATATCCAGCAAATATCTTGGCGCCCTGCGGTGATGGACCTAGTGGGGGATAAAAGACAGCATTTTTATTTTTTATTTTTTTACAACAACAGAGAAACCCTTGGTCCTGCCAAGGCTGGATGCCCCAGTGTAGGGGGATGTCAGGATGTGTAGGCGGGAAGCGGAGGTGGTTTGGGAGGGGGAACACGTGTATAGAAGAAGGGAGAGGATAGGATAGGGGGCTTATGGATGGGAAACCGGGAAAGGGAATAACATTTGAAATGAAAATAAAAATAAAAATTCCAATAAAAACAAATTCACTAAAAAAAAAGTGACTAAAGACAGTACACAATAACCATCCCCCATCCTGAATGCAATGCTAATCCTGAAATTTGTTTTACACAATCACTCAGCCCATTACTTTTGAACCAAGCCTCACTCAAGTTGTCAGGACTCTGGCAGAAATCTAACACCTTGCCAGAATATAACACGAATGACCTCTAACGCAATTCCTAATAGATTCTTTGTTCCCCTCAGAAACCTCAAGAACACTTTGCTGTCTCAGATCTCTATCAGCACTCTGGTCTTCAGAACTCCCACAACAGTGATTCTTTAACTTTACTTTCCAGAATTCTAGGGCTCCTTAAAGAGCTTTCATATTCCTCCAGCAGACAAATCCCACAGCCCAAGAACCTCCTGGCCAAGTCCATGCTATCAGTGTTCTTTACTGGCTGTTTTCCTTGTTACTGTAACAAAATAATTAGCAAACTCAATTTACGCTAAGAAGGCATTGTGTTGGCTTAGGATTTGATACAATACAGTCCATCACAGTGGAGAAACTTTGTCAGAGTTCATGGAAGTTGTAACATCAAGCAAGCAGGGATTTAAACAAGAAGTAACCAAGGAAAGCTTTACCCATACCTTGATGGTTGTGGCAAGGATTCAAACAGAAAATAACCAAGGAACCTTCAGCTGTACGTAAATGTCTAATGGTCAGAATGTGATTAAATTTTCTGGAAGTTGCAGTGACATTCCACCTGCCACATCAAAACGGAAGGTTCCCTGATGAAGAGTCTGTCTCTTCAAAGCCCTGGCTTCGTGATATCATTTGCACTGTTGTTTTGAAATCTTCCTGTGAGCTTTGCAACAAGATCATGGAAGAAGCGCCCTAAAAAGCACCTCTGGGGTAGGGAAAAATCATTGTAGCCCACGAATAGATACCTCATAAATATTGCTGAGAAACTTGCAAATATTGAGAACTTTTCACTGAGTAATAGTAGCTGGGATTTTTCACATCTCAATGAGCCAGGAGACAGAAAATTTGGCATAGGATTAGAGCTAGGTCACAACACTGGAATCCTACCCTACAACCCCTATGTCTTCTATCACAGTCCCATGTCCCAAGGTTCTACGGCCTTCCAAACCAGCACCACCAACTGTATACCAAGAGGTCACACAAGAGCCTATGGGACACCATGCTTATCTTAGGATTTCTACTGTTGCAACAAAACACAACGCCCAAAAGCAACTTGGGGGGAAAAGAGATTTTTGTCTTACACTTCCACATTAAAGTCTATACATCATCAAATGAAGTCAGGGCAGGAACTCAAGGAGAGAACCAGGAGGCAGAAAATGAAGTAAAAGCCATGGAGGAAAGATGCTTACCGGCTTGCTCAGCTTGCTTTCTTACACAACTCAGGGCTACCAGCCCAAGAGTGGCCACACCGAAAGTAAGCTTGACTCTCCATTGTCAATCGCTAACTAAGCAAATACTCCATAGACATCTCTACAGGCCGACGTTACAGGGTTATTGTCTCAGTTGAGAGCCTGTCGTCCCAAATATGTCTAGATCTCTGTCAAGTTGATAAACTTGAAGAAGAAAAAAAAAAAACAAAACAGGACAATATTTAAAACATAGCAATGCGGGGAAATGTTAGTGAAGTTTCAGCCCAAAGAGATGTAGTATGCTTCTTAGCACAAACAGAACTTTTATGTTTATAAGTGGCAAAGAAAGCCTCTAAACAGAATTCATTCATACAGCAGGTGTATTTTTCCTAACACATTGCAGTATTTTACTGTGTCTGTATGTAAAAGCATCAGCTTCGGTATTCTTGTCTAGATATCTGAATTTTAAACTTGGATCACAGTTATCAACTATTACTAGTTGATTGGAGAAAACCCCAGCTCATCTGCTTATGTTTCCTTTACCATCAGGGAGATAAAAACCATCAAGGAATTACTGAAAGCTAATTTTACTACGGCTGACTTTTCCCTCCCTCAAACTTATTTGAAATGAACCTTACTATTATAATTGCAATAGGAAAGGCGATAGTTTTAAAAACAAACACTTTTTGAAGCCATAAGATCAACTTAGTGAACACCCAAATGACCGCGTGTCATAGAAAAGGCATTTGCTCTTTCTCTTTGGGCAAACTCCCAAATGCTCCATGAAAAAATGAGAAATGAGGAAAATAGAGCAGAAAGTGGTGTCTGAATGTTGGTCATGTTGAAAAGACCACATGTAGTTCTCAAGGCTGAAGAAACACTGAGGTTCATAAACTTCTCAGGAAGAGGGGCCTAGTTGCCACACAGGTCACTATAGGTATGTGGTCATCACAGGTACACAGTCACCACAAGTGTGCAGTCACAAGTGTACAGTTGCTCCCGAAGGGCTTGAAAGCATGAACTCTACGGCACAACCCTCACAAAAACAGAAGCTTAGACTTTAATCTGCTCAACCTATGAGTGGAATTCGCTATGCACCTACACTGTCTTCTTGTCCACGCGCGTGCACGCGTGTGCGCACGCGCGTGCACACACACACACACACACACAAATTCACATCTCTAAAGAAGATGACAAATTTTCCCTACAGTTTTCATATAAAGGAGTTACATGGAACTTAAAATAACAACACATATTAAGAACTGCTGAAAGTCAAAACAGTGAGTCAATAAAAATAGATCAAAAGCATAATTAGTAAACCGTCTTATTGTGGGCTAGAGAGATGGTTCAGCAGTTAAAAGCACTTGGTGCTCTCCCACAGGACCCAGGTTCAATTCCCAGTGCCCTTATGGCCATTCCCAACCGTATGTTACTCCAGATCCAGGTTGATAGGATGACCTCTTCTGTCTCCTTGGGTACCAGGCATGGATGTGGTGTTCAAACATTCGTATAGGAAAAAACACCCATATCCATAAAATAATGATGAAAGTTAAAACATTATGTTGGGCTAGTTTAGCAATCAACCATTCTACTTAAAATAGTAAAGAACAGAACAGAAACTTTTAAATGTATAAAATTTAAAAAGAAAATAACGGGCATTATAAAACTTTAAAGTTCCAGGAATGAAATTAAAAAACTCAACAAATAGCTCAAAAATTGAGGTAACCCCTTCCCCTTTTTCAAAAGGAGAAAAGTCAAAAGAATGGAAGGGAAACTAAGAAAAAGAGTTAAAAGACAAGAGACATGGAGAAATGTCTAATATATAAAGTTAAAATTCAGAGAAAGAGACAGAAAGAGAACAGGAGAGTGCACAGTCCTTATGAGCATCAGCTGGGAACACTGTGTCCCAAATGTGCTATTCACTCAGTGCTGTTTTGATTTGTTTCACTCATTAGCTGGTTTCTTTGATTGATGGGTACTGGTGGTTTCTTTGATTGATAGGTACTCTGGTTAGGACTGGAAACAGATGACCCTGTAACTGGGTTTACTGAGTTTTGTCTAGTTTAATGATCAAATCAACTCCTTGTTGTTCTAGACACTTGTCTTTGTAGAGATACCTAGTTAAACAGACTAAACAATCAGATCACTGTGCCATAAGCAGTAGGAATATTCTCTCAGGCGAAACTTTGGGTGAAAAGACTCACTTACTCAACTTCTCTGTGGTTGTACTTTCTTACACTGTCTTCCTACTTGGTGAGCTTTCTATCACAAAGAACAAAACAGAAGGTAGAAAAAAATGACATTTTCTTTTGATAATTGCAATGTCTATATTACACCAGGAGAGGCCCAAGAGGGACCTTGAAAGTCACAACTGATGATTCTCTCCTTCTTAGGAATGGCTTCCACAGATACATCATTGCATGGACGGCCTCCATGCTAGTTTCTGCCCAGTGCTAAGTTACTCTGGACTCTGGAGAATACATCAGTAGCATGCTCCTAGGATACACAACTATTGGACTTAATGCTGGGAGAAATGTTTGGATGAAGGCCTAGGGACTATTCTAAGTATGAGAAGCCCAGCGCTATGATTCCTTTTCTCTTGAAGTGAGAGATAGTGTCTTCAGAGGACGGGCACTCTGGAGTAGGACAGATACCATGGCTCTCAGCAAAGATTATGACATTGCAGCTACAACACACACACACACACACACACACACACACACACACACACACACACACAGAGAGAGAGAGAGAGAGAGAGAGAGAGAGAGAGAGAGAGCGCTTGCCCTTGTAACAGGGCTTCCACATATACAAATGGTAACATTTGTCTTTGGAGAAACTCTCAGCTCAATTGCTTCCTGGAATTTGTCATTTTCCATTATGTAGAGCTTTTAAGTGTATATTATTCTGTCAAAAATATGACTTATCAACTAATAATGCGACACTATCCATCATGTGACTCCTCTCCACATCACCACCCGAGTGGAGAAGCTCATTTACAACCGCACATTTTGAAAATGAATCATTTTGGCAAACAAATCTGTTCAGCCTCAATATTTAACGATTTAGAATTAAAACCAACCTTTTGAGAATGGATGAATTGTATTCAAACAGGAGTATTGTGTTCTAAAACGTCTGTAGAGCAGTTATTTAAAGAAACAAGAAAGAATCCAGACAGTGACCTAAAGATAGGCTTTGTTAACTAAAGTATATTCTGTGTCACTGCGTTTGGGCCTGCCACTGGTTTTTTTTGGGTTTTTTTGTTTGTTTTGTTTTTGTTTGTTTTTTGTATATACCAAATATATTTCCTCAAAAAGAAATAAGTGTAAAATTACTAAAGAGATACTTTATGCTGTTTTCTTTAAAAAAAATTGACAAATTGATTTTTACACTTATCAAAGATTTTTCAGACAAACTAGCCTATTACATACACTCAGTAGCTATAACGCATGTGAGGGGCTACCTTCCTGGGCAGTACATACATGATGAAACTTCTGTGTAGTAACAGGGATCATACAGCACACTGTGACGGGTGATGATATGCTAACAGAGAGCATATAGACACCATACAAGGTGACTTTATACTAAAAGATGTCACGGAGAACACTGTGGGGGCAGCTGCCTATTGGCAGAGGACATACCAGTGTATGAGAAGTCTGCATGTGACAGAGATTAGACAGAGCACATACAGGAAGACTGTATGCTGACAGCGGTCTTCAAAAACGCTGTCCTGGGTTCAATGTTAACAAGTACTTCTTATCTTTCTAGTGTCCTTCCCTCCTTCCCTCCTTCCTGTCTTCCTCTCCTTCTCTCTCTCTCTCTTTCTTTTGACTTTTTGAGACAAGATCTTGAACTTGAAATGTGCCTGCCTCAGCCTCGAAAGCTTAACTTATTCTTACAAATTAGTAAAGAGTGTCTGCTGGCCTTTTTTGAAGAAAATTTGCATAATTGTTAGTTTCTGTATTCACAGCACTATAACCCTAGATAAATAGTAGATGCTCCACAAATTTTTAAAAAAATAAATGCTATTCTCATTCAGAAGGGAGTCATGTTTTGAATCAATATTTTAACCTTGCAGTCAGTATCCACAAACTATTCAGAGCACAGACCACCTGCTACTTGCTAAAAGTGGGTCATAGTTTAAAAACTGAGCAGAACCTCAAAGAAGGAGATTAAGAAGGAGTCAGCAAATATTTTCCCATAATAGGTCATATAGCGAGTATTTTAGGCTTTGTGCACCATATATCTATGTCATGGCAAATTAGCTCTATGTTACAATATGTAACTAAGCAGGCCTCCCTACATTCCACTAAAACACTGTTTACTGAAGCAGGCCATGATCCTGAGAACTGTTTTGTGCTAAGCCATGGTTATTCCGGTTTGTCAAGCAGCTTGGTTACAAAAAAGCCAATCATTGCAATAAACCCATGAGTGAACCTAGAGAAGAGACGGGTAAGGTATATGCAGAGGCCTGATCAAAATTAAATTCTCACAAGCCATATGCAGTCCATGTACCCATGGAGAAAAGGACTCAGACAAAATGGACAAAAGGACTTGGAGACATCAGCAAGTCGTTGCCAGTAACCCAACAGAAAATGGACCAAGCATATACATCGACACATCCAACAAATGCAAATGGCTTTTACACACAAAATGCATGTTCACAATTAAGAAAGGGACCATTTACCACAGTGACTTAATTATTCATAAGATATGGGAAGGAAGACAGTGAGAGTGTAAACCATTTAAAGAGAAATACAGTAATGTGTATCAAAGTCGCAACTGCGTATGCCTTTACTTAGCAATTCCATGGCTAGGAGTGTGTGTGTGTGTGTGCGTGTGTGTGTGTGTGTGTGTGTGTGTGTGTGTGTGTGTGTGCATGTGTGTGTGTGTGTGTTATCTGTGTGGCATATGTGCACATGTGAGTGCAAGTACATGCATCTGTGCACACAGACACCAGAAAAAGATGTTGTGTGACCTGCTCTATCGCATTCTGGTTTTTTTCCTTTGAGATGAGGTATCTCACTGAACCTTTGGCTCGGCTGAAAGTCAATAAAACCCAATGTTCCTTTCTTCTCTATCCCCAACAACACTTGGATTACAGACACAGACACGTGGGAGCTGGGCTGCAAACTTGGGTCTTCATGCTACACAGCAAGCATTCTAACTCATCGAACCACCTCCCCAACCTCACAACAAGGATTTTTTTTCTCTAAAGTTATCTAAGTTTCATTTCCTGTCACTGTGTTAAAATACCCTGACACAAGCAACTAAGATCAAAGGGGTTTATTTGGTTCTCAGTTCCAGATTATAGTCGTCATGTCAGGGAGGCATAGCAGCAAGACTTGAGAGAACGGGACACATTTCACCCACAGTCGGAAGTAGAGAGCATGAATTGGTGCACACATGCTAGTGCTCAGCTTTTCACTTCCTGTACTCTTACACAGCCCAGGATCCCCTCACTATCTAGGTAATAATACAGTAGGTGGGCCTTCATACCTCAATAAATCCAGCTAGGAAATCCCTTCACTGGCATGCTCACCAGACAACCTAAACTAGAAAATTCCTCATTAAGACTATTCTCGAGTAATTGAACAATGTGTCAAGTTAATAGCCAAAGCTAACCTTTATAGGAAATATGTAGTTACTCTTGTAAGAAGTGGCCTAACCATAAGCCATCCTTACTGGACACCCCTCGGAAGGGTGATCTCAAAATGGCGGCTTACGTCTTAGAGAAATGGAAAGTTACTGTTTAATCAGCTATGAAGCAAGCATGCTCTTGCTGGAGAAACTAATGGTCTAAAGTGATGCCTTTGAGGTTGACATCTTGGGGCAGTGTGGATTCCTGGGGTATTCTGACTGGTGCCATCACTGTAAGTCTTCATGCCATGTGTCCTCCCTCCGCATCCTGTATGCCTACAAGCTGCTCTTCCAGGAATTGCAGTCCACGAACCATCATCCCCAGGTTGAAATTGGCCAAGTGCAACAAGTAAGGTTGTGCAGTGCTCACGAGGGTCTGGTAGGTCGGCAGCCTGTGCAGCCCGAGGCAGAGGGCTCTCAGTGACTTCTGTGTTCATTCTGCTTCACAAAGAACTTTGGGAGGAGGAGGAGGAGGAGGAGGAGGGGGAGGAGGGGGAGGGAGGGAGCCGGAGGAGAAGGAGGAAGAGGAAGAGCTGTCTCAGTTCCAGAGGTTGGCTTGACCAAACCCTTGACCTGGAGCCTCAAACTTCAGGAGCCCACACACCACAGCACCGTGTGGAATCACACACAGATGGACACAAGCTAGCGAGATTATCAATGCCTATTAATTTTGTTGTTTGTTTGTCTGTTCGTTTGTTTTGAGCTGGAATCTCACTCTATATCCCAGGCTGGATTTGAACTCACTTTAATCCTCCTCCCTTTGTACCCCACAAGTACTGAAATCGTGGGTGTGAGCCAGCATATTTGTTTTGTTTATGTTATTATGTTTTTTCAATGTACTTATTAGAAAAATCTTCCCCCTTAAAATTCCCTCTGACATCTTTTGGTTAACAGAACTCTGGGTTTTCATCAGATGTGGAGGAGGTAAAGAATCCTTTGAATTGGGATTAAGAAGTTAGCTCAGTCAGTCAAGTGCCTGTTGCATATGTATGACCTGTGTTCACACCAGCAACCCATGTAAGGGCTGGACATGGTACCTAGCACCCATGTAATAGCTCGATACTGTTGGGGTGGGGTAGAGAGCAGACAGGCAGACCCCTGGCACTTACTGACCAGCTGGGTTAGCCAGACAGTGTGCTTCAGATTCAGTGAGAGACCCTGTGTCAGGGGTTAAAGTGCACAGTGATTGAGGAAGACCCCAGTATCCCTCTGACCTCCACACACACATACAAAGAATGGGCAGATTTGTAGGTACAACTTTTGCTGAGACAGGGAGAAATCAACTGACTCTCAGAGGGTAACAAGTGACACATGTGACTCTATGGAAGGCCATTGGTCGCATCTTGCTGTCACACGCTGAGACTTTAATCTTGAGGGAATGTGATCAGTACAGCCTACCTTTTAAGAACCACCTTCTTTACCTACCAGATTTTGGTTCTTTTGAACTTCCAGGTTATCTGGGTCTAATCCATGAATACCTGGTCATTCCCTCATTTCCTGTCCTTTCCATTCCTACCAGGATGTTAGTTGTCCATTCTCTCGGTTTATTCTTAACTCTTGTGCCCTGAAGCCACATAAATATTTATAAGAACTGCTTATACAGAAAGAGAGAGAGATAGTTCCGGAAGCATACAATAATGGCTTAGGCTACATTCTCAGACCACACCAGAAATGCTCCTAGGAATACTAACATGTTCACACCAAGAGGGGTCAAACTCAAGTGTGCAGATGAGGCTGAGAAGGGAGAGGTCTTTGCAGACGGCCACTCACCCCAAGCTCATCCAGATGAGCCACTGTCAGGAAGACTCAACCCTGTTTTGTTTTCATCACAATTAAGATGTGGCAGTCAGAATGGAAGAGAGAGAGAGAGAGAGAGAGAGAGAGAGAGAGAGAGAGAGAGAGAGAGAGAGATAGCGAGCATGTGAGTTTATTCACTGCAAAATGGTTGTAGTACAACAAAGACAAGAATCTATCACTAAAGAGGTAAGGAGCGGAAGCTTTGCATCCTTAACAGAAGAATAAGGATGTTCATGGAATATCAACAAAGAGTCCTCTGAAAGTATCTGAAAGAAAGCAAAATGACAAAATTGTATACATAGGATACTACCATTTATGTCAAACACAGGATGGGTCAAGACATAACTAGATATACAGACATAGCACATATAATGTATAAGCATTGTATAGACTAAAGAGCTTTGTGCAGATAAGAAGTAATTGATATCACCGGTTTCTTATAAGCTGGGGAAATGGGCAGTTGAGTTTCAAAACTATTCAGAACTCTCACACACTTTCAAGTTTAAAAGATGGGACTGTGAGGTTTCCTTTAAAAGAAAGTGGTTAAAGACAATATTCTCAGAGTCAGAAGGCCAAAAGTAACAGAGCAGAACCTTTTGATATAACGTTGACTTCTTTGTCTTCCCCATATGCTACCTTAAATTCTGATTGGGTTCTCTAACTTACTCGGTAATACTAGCTGGACCCTGGAGAAATGGAGAGGGGAGATGCAAGAGAAATGGGATAGATTTTCAGATAGAACAGCTTCCACGTACACACAAGGACATTGACCAATCTGCATGGCTGTTGCCTTTCTCTTAGCCCTTGGGGCCCCTACCACATCTCTTCTATCCCCTACCTCCCCACCCCGTCTTAAGCTCATATTCCTTTCTAAGTCAAAGAACATCATTATAACACAGGTGGACATTGTTTCTGATCATGGCCTCAATAAGGCTTGACAAGAACCCAGAAATATCCTCCCCCAGCTTTGAGAAGCTTATGTAAAACTGGATCATTACTCCCTCCATCACAGCTTTTATTTAGAGTTATTATTAACAAACAAATATTTTAACTGTACAACATTGATTTTATCAACCAGCTGTTTTATCCTTCCCTTTCAAAAATTGGGATATTTCCTCCTCCCCAGGGCCCTGTAAACCCTCTTGCGTCCCTTTTCACAAAGATTACCAACTGTATTTCTTTGATCAGAGCCATAATCTAGCAGCTGCCTTGGACTTTTGATCTGAGCTCCTGGAATAAAGGCCCAAGTGCTCCTCATAAAATCCCTCTCATACTTGAATTCATTTTTACTGATTTTTTTAGTTTATCTTGCTTGAAGATCATTCTTCTCCTTAGGGGAGAAAGATCAAAGCAAAATCAAAGTTGGGCTGCACTGCCTCTCTGCTCCTATTTGTGAAGCACTGCAGCATCTGTCCCAAGCTGGCCCAGCTCTCTCTGAGCTGCTCTGAGCTGCAAATGCAACTTGCAATGTCCCTTTTAACTCTTTGGAACAAACACATTCCAATGGCACCAGGGTATTATCTAAGGAAAAGTCTCCCATCCTCTCTGTTCTGTAGGTGTTTTGTTTGTTATCTTTTAAGGTAAGTTCGTAATATCATTGATTCTCATCATTGCATAAATAAAACATCTACTGTCATTTCACTGGTCATGTGCCCAGACAAGCATTTGAAAAACCCATTCTGAAACAACAGAAATTATCAGAGGGAAGCTAACACGTGTGTAACTTTAATGTCTCCAGTAGCCTTTGTGACTTTGCCCTAACTACAGCAAAGTCCCTGGAGGGTACACCATGCCACGCCTCCAAAATTTCTTTGTTTCGTTTCATTTTGTTTGTTTATTTGTTTGTTTTTGCCTGAGTTTTATTAGTAGAAACAAAGTTCTGTGATCTGCTTCTCTCTTCTTTCCTTCTGGTTTTATACTTAATGCAAAAGGTTAACATTTTTTTTTTTTACTTCATTTCTTTCTGTGAGAGTTCAGATATCTAGCTGAAAGGATCATGTGTTTGACCTTAGAAAATGGCTAGCTTTAGCATTTGTACTCATTCTTGTTGGCTTTCTCATGGACTCTCATATGACTCTCGTATCTCTCTCATGGACTCTCATATGACTATGATATCTCTCTCATGGACTGTCATGTAACTATCATATCTCTCTCATGGACTCTCATATGACTCTCATATCTCCCTCATGGACTCTCATGTGACTATCATATCTCTCTCATGGACTCTCATGTGACTCTCATATCTCTCTCATGGACTCTCATATCTCTCTCATGTGACTATCATATCTCTCTCATGGACTCTCATGTGACTATCATATCTCCCTCATGGACTCTGATATGACTCTCATATCTCTCTCATGGACTCTCATGTGACTATCATATCTCTCTCATGGACTCTGATATGACTCTCATATCTCTCTCATGGACTCTCATCTCTCTCATGGACTCTCATATGACTCTCATATCTCTCTCATGGACTCTCACATGACTATCAAAGTGTAAGAAGGAAATATGAAAACATTCTCATGAAAACAGTTCTTTAAAATCAAGTTAAAATTAGCTGAAGGGACAGTTGGAATAGGTCATCAGGAAAAACAAACCTTCCTTTTCCTCATGAAATCTCAGCTGGAAAAAAATTTTCAGCAAAAAGAACAATAGCCACCTATTTTTAGCTCGGAGAACGTCTGCTGGCCTCCTGTGTATGGGAAGATGTATCTCTCCCGTATGCTTGTTGCGCTTTGCCCATCGACTGGGTTCAGGCTCTTTGTCTTTTCTCTCTCTTTAATACAGTAACTTTCCAGGTTCTAATATTTCCAGAGAAAAGAAAACGTATTCTCTAAGCATTTTGATTCAACATACCACACTTAGGAAGGTAAAACTACATGCAATGTACCTACATATGCACACACATGTGCACGTGTGCAAACACACACACACACACACACACACACACATGCATACACACTCATACACACACAGAGAGGATATACACTTTGAAACAGGAGTGTTAGTACTATGTTCTCCAAAAATAACTTATCAAATAAATTGGACTTTGCTGATTTTCTTAGAAAATATTTTTTCTTTTATTTCTTTCCTTCTCACAGTGGATTCCTATTCTTTCCTCCTTACTTCCTCTGTCTTCCATTCATTCTGGTTATCCATCTCAAGGACAGCCTAGGCTAAACTAGTCAGGCATGACATAAAAGCAAGAGTGGCCCAGTTAATCAAACTGCAGCCCGGATACCCTCTATTTCCTAGTAAGTCACATTGACCATTTCTTAATCTAAATTTTAATTCCACTGGAACACCTTTGTGTATTTTAGAGAGAGGAATATAAATACCTAAGTTAATAAACATCCTCACGTATAAAGCAATCAGGTTTAGAGGAAAATTAATGACTACAACTGTTACTAAGGAAAAACCTACTATCCTTTTCTTGAGATTGACTTAGAAACAATTGATTTGAGATTGTACGAGTCTGGGCACCTTGGTGTTCGACCTTGATGAGCTTTTCTGTGGACAGTGACCTTTGGGTTATATGTGGGTTGATGTCTATATGCAGGTGATGGCTGGCACAAAATAAGGCGAGGCCTATAATTGGGCAGCGAAAAAGAAAGGCTGGTGAAGAGTTTTTGAGAGGCAGGAGTATAGATAGGAGAAGAGGAAGAAGAACCAAGATGGAGGAAAAGAAAGACGATCCAGATCTGTGTAGCTTTAAACAGCCACAGGTAGCTATGAATATCTTATAAGGGATGGATTATTACAGGACAATTTGTCTTATCTAGGTGATCATTTTATACCAATATCAATTGGCTCTGAGTTTATTGTGTGGATGTTTTATGGGGTGAGAATTTACTGATATAAATCTGATTGATAAATTACAAGCTTCTAGAGTTTTAATTTTGCCAGGGTACAGGGATTTGTGACAACTAACCGAGATATGGGCAGTTTTTGCTTGGGGCTGATGTGGCAGCCCACCAAGGGAACTGAGCAAGTGTGGTAGAGACATTTCTAGAGCACTGCCGAGTCTGGCTGACCGAGATGAGAACACCCCGCTGATGCCATGTGGTCCACTGGTACTGGCACTAGCATGAGAGTATGTTCCATTTTTTTGTTATTTCCCACTACAGTTATAATACCAGTTTTTGCCCAGTAAGACACCTGTTGGTCAGTTCTTTCTGGTGCTAGCCTCCTCCCTAACAACTCAGCTCCCTGGTGATAAGAGGCTGATTTGTGACAGGGGACCCTATGCCTCTATTCTTCAGTAATTGAATAAAAGTCTTTCTCCTTTGTCTATTGTACTTTGGCTTGATTAAGTAGAGAAGAACTGAACCATATTCTGGGCTACAGGATGAGAACACTGCAGATTATTCTAGCTCAAATAATGCTCAGACAAACAGAGTCTAACCACTGTGTCGCTGCAAACAAAAAAAAATGTGGTCTTTAAGAAGGCTGTGCTTTGAGCTCTTATGGTCTATTAAAGTGCATTTAAATATTATTTGAACCATACGAACACATTTCAATTTTAGTAAGAATCATTAAAATTACACTTTATTTTAAATTAATTATAGTTTCAAGACAATTTCAGGTGCATGTTACATGTGAGCTGGTTACCTTTCTCATAGACTCCCATTTGTTCCCATTATTACCCAGAAACTGGCCAGGTGGCTGGGAATACAGTAGAAAAGAAGCAAACTCTTAACTGTGTCTCTATTGTGGCTATTGTCTTATGTAATGGCGAAGTCCACTCTGCAGGTGCAATCTGGATTCTGAGTTACCTTCAGATCTTTTTAGCTCAAGGACATGAATGGCTTTGGGGATAGACAGGGGCCATGTCACATACACAAGAAAGCTGGCCTTCATCTTCCAGGGAAAAGACCCTTCCAGATAGCGAAGAAGCTCTAAATTCTAGAACCCAATGACCTCTGAGCTTAGTTTAGGTACATGGCTCAACACATCCAAGTTTCTCCAAATATTCCTGGTTTTCTCCCTGAGTCTGTGGCCTCCATGGCTAAATTAAAAGGTCTGACTTTTTCAAACACCCTCCTCTCATGACGTCTGCTAGGATTTTCAATATTTCTTTCTCTACTCCTTTTCTCTCTAACTTGTGAGCTGTCTTCTTCGTCCATTTTCAAAATTCTTTTATTAATGAGACTAAGAGCCCTAAAGGAACCTCAATTTCCTCAGCAACACCTGGACTTTGTAGCAAAAGACCGCCTTGTTCTCTGTTACCTCAGTGACCTAGGAAGACTGAAGCTCTATCTACTATCTGCCCAGCTCTAACACACGCTCTGCCTGAAGAATGATTTCCCTCTGCCTTCTCTCCTTGTTCCATAAAAGCATATTGAAGGGTGTCCTTGATATTTTACTCTTCAACATCCACTCATTCATGGCCAGCAATGAGAATCCCAGTGCCCTTTTCACTCTAGTTTTCAGAGCCTGGATCCCTTTGGACCAACATGTACTTCTTATCTTGTAACTGCTTTCTTTCTATCTTACTCCCCCATCATGAAAGAAATATGGGTAGTTTTCCTGGCTATTCACAGGAGGCACTTGTCTGTAAAATGTTGACTAATATTGTTGATGGAGGAAGGACACACACTGAGTCATACCACAGCTGACAGAAAATGTAGCTCCAAGCTCCAAGCCCATGGCCAGCCATATCCATTTTCACATTCCATTACAAACCCCTGTTCCCAGACTCCACTGTTCTTTCCAGTTTTTCCCACCTCACTACCACCTAAGAGGAACCTCAGAATTTGTTTCTATGGGAATTGAGTACTTGAGATGAGATGAATCATGAAAATAAACAACACACCATACTTTTGATCATTTTATGGTAATTCAGTAATATATCTCATTAATCAATCTATATCAATTATATGCTCAAACAGCATACTATGTTAAATAAATATACTGAGTTATAATATGCTAGGTTTTAAAATATACTGGATTAAATAAAACTTCTTAAAATTTTCCTCATCTGCCATATACTTTTTTAATGTGACTACTAAAAGATTCAAAGTTATATGTAGTTAGCACATCCTTTCAATTGGACAGTGACGATGTAGCACCTGGGGCCTCAACTTCTCAAAGCAGCACATGATAGTTCACATGGCATACTAAATGCAGTGATGTTTTAAACCCCAGAGACGAGATCTAAAATCCCATGAAGAAGGGTATGTGGTGCTCTTCCAGTAGAGCCTTTCCACTACTGTTCGTGGAAATGTGCAGTTGTCCTGAACTGAATTTAGTCTGTGTGGAATCTTGTATTCTCATAAGCTCAACCCTTCAGACTGGTTGAAGAAGAAATAGTCACTTTCAGGAAAGAATTACACTCCACTTACTATTCGTAAGCCCTGCCACAACTGAGCCCTGCTATCTCATTCTTTAGCTACCTTCCCAGTTTCATACTGAGATACAATGGATTCTGATATTGAATTCTGCTTCTCATTTTCCCACATTGTTGAAAGTACACAGTTAACCGTGATCAACAAAACTGCTTTGATTCAGTGTGGTTTCTTTGGTGTGGGTGGGTATTTTAATATCTCACTGGAAGGCCTAGGGTTAGATATCAGACATGTCTCCTAATACTATCCACCTGACCCAAAGCCAGTTTAATCCAGTATGCACAACTAGCCACATCCTAAAGCCTTAAAATGTTTTGAAATTTTTTAATTGAAAAAAACCCTGAATGTGGGATTGATGAACTCATCCTGGATTATTCTCATCTTTGCGCTGATACGTTCATGAAATATAACTTCAAATCTTCTAGAGGACGGGCCACACAGGTACAGGTCCTGAGGTCTCAAGAGAGTCGGGATGCAGTCGTGTAGCAGAGTGGGTTTCCAAGAGTGTTTTCAATCTTCCCGAGGGTCAGTTCATCATCAGTTAGGACAATAGTGGCGCTTATGGCACTGTTGAGACATATGCAGTCTCTGAGTTACAGAAGTGACCTTTTTCTAGGCATTCTGAAAGAGCCTACCTCCTTAAGGTTAGTACTGGTCATGGGATCAGTTCTGGCCACTGAAATGTCAGCAACTATGCTGTGTCCTTTCCAGATGGGTGCACTTAATGGCGAGGGTTGACACTCAACTTATTTCTATTCAGCCTTACTGATCATAGCAGGAGGCATCGACAAGAAAACGTAATGCAGTTAAAGCAAGTTGGCATGCCAGGCTGAAACCTGGAGGGATTCTGTCCTGGAGGACTGCCTCATGGCTCCAAAAGGCGTTCCAGATGCAAGAAATAGCATTTGATGAATAAAATCCCTAAAACTGGGGGTATTTGCTCCTCTTGTAGAACTTAAGTTGAATTAGTTGCTGTGAAAGGGCTGTAATGATTTAATAAGACCATATACATTAAAAATACATAAGCATCATCAGAGGAGGGCATGTAATAATATAGTGTAGAATTATAGCTTCTGCTCAGTACTTTGCCTACAGTTACCGTTCACTTCAATAGATGGTTTCCCATGATCTTGCTGTTATTGTCTGTGCTTAAATCTTAACTACTTGGTGTGTAGCTGTTTCCCAAATTGAAATATTCACTCCTGAAGAGAGGAGGAAGGCTTTTAAGACTCAGAAAGTAAATGAAACGTCTCAGACAGCACCAACCTTGCAAAGGTCTAACCACAGTAAGCAATTGCTGGGAAGAGGAGACCCTCCAACCGGTGAGCAGCCTGCAATGTCCAGAGAGCCTCAAGGGTGAAGCTTTCATAAGCTGTCACCCATGCAAGGTGACTTTTCAGTGATGAAGTTGCCTCCAGGACAGAGCTGCTTCCGGTTTTAGCTCCTCATGCCAGCCTGCCTCAGCTGGCACATTTTCCTGTCAATGCCTCCTGCCCTGGCTCACTAAGTCCAGAGAGGAAAGAGACCAGGTATCAACACTTGCCATTAAGTGTTCTCATTTAGGAATGACACTGCAACGTTGCTCTTAAAAACACTGCTTTCCATTGTATGGAATGTGTTACCATGGCAGAAATATCTAGATCTTTTAGTGTAGAGTATATGTCAATCAGCGTACGGTGGCAAGCCTGAGTTTATTCTGATGTAACCTGCAAGTGACATTTAAAACCATCCCTTCTGCTTATTATCTAGGTCATGTCCCCTCCCCAAGTGCCCCAGCTATGTGTCCTACACCGCTCAGTCTGCTCCTGGGTTTGGCAACTTTCTTCCTTTGTGATGATGGGAAGCCTCTTCTCTTACTCGTGGCAAACAGGTTAGCTGCCATGTAGACGCGATATTATGAAACACAAAGCAGAAATTCTCTGGAATCTCTGTCAGGTGCTCCAAGATTGCAGTTTAACTGGTTTTTACCTCCTGACATATGAAGTTTGCCTCTTCACCATAAGCCAAGAAAGAAGAAACAAAGAAAGAAACAAAGCGACAAAGAAAGAAACAAAGAAAGAAAGGGAAAGAGAAAGAGAGAAAGAAAGAGAGAGAAAAAGAAAGAGAAAGGAAAGGAAAAGAAAAGAAAAGAAAAAAGGAAAAAGTGGTAATAATGTCCAAGACAATGAGAAGGAATTAAAAGTAGGGAAAGGAAATTATAATGTGAATATTCATATATCAGATTTTTAAATATGAGAAGAGGAGACAGAAATAGGTCAAGCACACAGCAGTGAAGACCTAGAAATGGAGCAGTTCTAAGTCTTGTCTTTGGCAAGAAATGCAAGCAATGTTATAGCCAGACACATTGAGGTATGCCCCACTGCAGGCCAGACATACCAGAAAACGATCTGGCTAGAGGCACTAGTTGTATCCAAGAGAACGTGCAATCCAGCCTCTCATGGGTAGGCCAACTGTACCTACCACTCCCGACCCTCACAGTGCCTCATCCAGTGTTTACCATCAGCCCTACCAGAAGCCCCAGAGGGACAGCAACCCATTGCTATCTGGCTCTAGGAATGTGCTCACGGCACCCCTGCTCATTGGATTCTCCTAAGCTCCCATGTGTGCACCCATAACAAACTCTTTTCTAAAAGTTCACCCACTTTGCAGTCCATAAAATTTCTTTTCCAGATTTACAAGGCAAGAAGGATATGGAGCCACAGATTTGATAGAAGCTTTGAGACTATGAGCTTCCAGAACCCTAATTCCTGAGTTAATCCCTCTTGATGTTTGAAAACTTGTCACAGTCAAGTAGTCTGCCTTCTCTTTGTATTAATAATTAGATACATTATATGATGTTCATTCATATGAGATTTATATGTGCATATACATACATATACATATACTAATATATATACATATGCATATACATATACATATATATGAGAGATGCTATGTATATGTTACAGATACAAAACATGTATGTATGTATATATATATATATTGTACATATGCTGGATAGTTATTGTATATGTGGTTTATTTCTGAAGAGAAGAATTTGAGCAACTCCCCTAGATTGATCCCCAGAACCAATGGCTGGGTGTCTAAGTGACATATAACTAAAACAAAGACATGTGTAAAAATCTATGTGTCTGTGACTCTCAACAGTTACACAGAAAGATGTAGGGACATTAGAACCCTTGCACACTGCCAGTCAGAATGTAACATCACATGGCAACTGTGGAAAATATCATATTATCCCTTTAAAATTAAGTCTTGCCTCATTAAACAATGCGGTTGGGTACTACTGTTGGGTACCTAGTCCAAATAAGTTAAATGGGGAACACAGTTTTATACCTATGTTTATTGAAGCATTGATCTCACCAGCCAAGAGACAAAACGAGTCTGACTATCCCCTGATGGTAATTAAAAAAAATGTATATACAACAGTAACATATTATTAAGCATTGAAAATAGGGGAATCCTTGTACCTGATGCATAACATAACATAAATTCTGAAGGTATTCGTAAGTAAAATAAGGCCATCAAAAAAGACAAATACATGATCCTAACTATATGCAGAACTAACACACAGAGGCAGGAAATGAACTGGTAGTTGACAGGATGTCAAAGTTATAGAAATGATGGGCAGTGATGGCCCTCATAGCATTGTGAATATATGTACTACACACTATTGAACTGTACACCCAGAAATAGTTAAGCCATAAATTTGATATTAAGTATAGATTTGTACCACAGTGTTTAAAAACTAAAAAAAAAAAAAAGGCTATTGGTGCCACAAAGCAAGTGGAAGCCACCAAGAAAAGTTCCATGTGCAAGCTTAGTGCTTTATCCTGATGGCTAGAGTGGGACATCACCCAGGAGGTAATGGGGGTAAGGGTGACAGCAGCCCCAAAGTACTAGGCAAACAATTCGGTTAAAAGTGCTCCGACATTGAATTTACCTCCAATTTCCCAAGCATCCAGTGCTTTCCCACTTCAGTGAGAACCTTTCGTTGCCATGACTGCTCTGCCTGCCGAGTCTGGGAGATCTTTCCAGCTTCCCTCCAGAGAGGAGGGACAGATGGCAACATTTCTTTTCTCCTGGTCCCTATCCCCTGCCAATCCATGTGGCTTCCTCTCCAAGACGTCCAAGTGTGTGAGTCGCACTCCTTCCCACTCTTATCGTTCATTACTTTGCCTGTCTGAGACTGAGACATATGGAGGCTGTGTGTCAGTGTGGGCTCAGTTTCCTATGCCACTGCCAAAGTTAAAGGCAGCCCCAGAACCCAGGCAACTCATCTTCCACCTGTGGAGCTGACTAGGAGGCCGGATAGAAGTCTGAAAAACTAAAATTAAAATGGCATGTGGACAGACTTCAGCCTGCTCAAACCAGAAAAACCTGCTCAAATCAGACCTGTTGGCAAAGATAACACATGCTACCTTGTATCAATCAACATTTATTCACAAGACTGTTCAATGTAATATTGGCTAATTCAGGGGGTGGGGGCGGGGGTAGCTGGGAAATATGTCTGTCAGTGTGAGACCTGCTAAATGTACTGTGGAATACCGAAAAGGGGTGCTGTTAAGTGCTCTTGTGTAAACGGGACATTTACGTCAGAATTGTCAGAGAGTCAGCTGCAGAAAGGAGTCATCTTGCCTATTTTCTGCCTATAGCACTTAATGGTTCCTCTGCTCCCCAGCTCTCACAGCTAGTAAGGGTATGGAGTGATACATCCACATGGGATAGGAGGCTTGTGTTTCTTGAGAAGTTCAACAGTTTCTACCACATGACCCAGCCATGCTAAACACATATTCCCAGGGAATTTAGAGCATAATTCCATACAAAGATCTACGCAAGATGTACGGCCACTATAGTTACAATATCACACATTGTATAATTTTACTTGTATGTATGTTTTCAAGGCTGACCTTGATATTGATAACCAATTGATGTACTCTTCTTTGGGGAAGGCTATTTCTCCTGCTCTCAGCACTCTTCAGTTACTTGTAGTTCTTTGTCTGGGATCAAGGCCTTCCCTTCCACATTAACATGTCTATTGGTGTAGCCTTTGTTTAGGCAAAGACTTTGTTTCTTTCCGGTCTTAGGCATTCGAGTCTAGAGACTTCACAGGTGTAGCTTCTGACAGTTTTGGAGGAGACACAATCTCAGAGCAAATTCCCTGATCCTTTGATTCTTACAGTCTTCCCGCTCCTCTTTAAACACTGCCTTTTAGAAAACTGATACAGGCTATAGGGAACTCAGTATGGCGGCTTCTCAAAAGACCAAAATTAGAACTCCACATGCCCTAAACAGGTCCAAGTGACCATACCACAAAGGTGCATAGGCATCTGTGTTTATTGCTGCTTTGCCCACACTCATGGGATTTCCAATATTTGCCTACCGTCATTCCTCCACATGTAAGGAGCAAACGACGTCCCTTTGGATTAGATTGTGTTCAAATGCTTGATTTTAAAAACTGCCATTTGATTCTTTGAGAGTCCACCTTACTCAATCAGAATGGCTGTCAACAAGACAGCAAATGCCAATGGGCTCTTCGAAGATGTGGGGAAAAGAAGCATCCCCATTACTGCTGGTGGGGATATAAAACATGTGTGGCCACCATGAAAGTCAGTATGGATGTTCTTCAGTAAGCTAAACATAGAACTAGCATGTGACTGAAATGTACCATCCTGAAATACATGTAACGGGTTCTCCATCAACATGCCACAGGTATGTACTTACTGTGACACTGTATGAAACAGCAAGGAAATGGAGCAAGCCTAAAAGTCCCTCAACAATGAATGTGTAATGTAAATTTGCTATGTATGCACAGTGAAATATTAGGTAGCCCTAAAGAATATGAAAGTATGGCATTTATAGAAAATGCACACAACCAAAACTTATTATGTTAAGCAAAATAAACTAGGCGCATAAAAAAATACTACATGTACATCTTACATGAACAAACTAGATTAAAATTATATGTCTACATATATGTATATGTGTGTTTATATATGTATCTGTATAAGTGTGTGTATTTGCGTATGGGGGAGAGGTCATGAAACTAAAAGGGAGATAATGAGCAGGGAGGAAAGGATCTTTAGGGAGGTGGGAATATGGTAACAAAAAAGCAGAAGAGGAAGCTGGGGAGGTGGCTCAGTGGAAAAGGACTTGCCATCTAAACCTGTGACCAGATTCCCAGAAACCATGTAAAGCCCAGTGTGGCAGTGACTGTCTGTAATTCCAGCACTCCTAAAACAAGATGGGAGACAGAGACAGGAGTTCAACATCGTATTTCAAAGGATATGGAGAATAATGGGAAGTGCACTGAAGCAGGATCACTTTTACAATTAATCTCCCAGACCCACGCGGGAGCAGACGTGGCTTCACACCCAACATAGTATTTCATTTGACCAAATCAAATAGGTGGAATCCCAGTTTAGAAGAAAGTCAAAACTGGCCCAGAGGAGAAGACAGTTAAAATGCCCAGAGCCCTGCAGTTGCAGGGGTGGGACTCATGCTTTGCTCTGCCTAATTTCAGAGCATCTGCTCCCATCATCCTCTCCAGTGCAAAAATGGTCTGGGATTCCAAGCCTAAACAGCCCTCCGTGTCAGCGCCACTTCAGAAGAGGTGCCAGAAGTCATTTCACAGATGGAAAGACCAACTGAGTTGGGGAGAGGTCAGGCTTCCTCTAGTCCAAGAATCAAGCTTTCCGCTGGTCATTAGATTTCTGTCCAAAAATGAAATCTCTCAGTCTGAATATCAGTGTTAACAAGAAAGTCTTGGCTGAGTAGCTAAGACTTGGCATGTTAAACTCATGAAGGCATTCCACATAGCATGAGTAAGACCATCCTATTGGAGAGACTCATTAAGACTTTTTGACCTATTAAGGGTTGATCATTATCATTAGCCTCCTGTTTATGTCTGCTTGTAGAAGTGATTTCCAGGTTGTTAATGGGATCTGTTTTTAAAGTTCACATGGCAGTCAATGATTTAGAAATCAGGCTGTATTTTCCCCATAGAAATAATACAAGAAATGCTTCTAGGGTAGCCTATTAAAGCCCATTTAATACACAATGGCTACAGTACAGTACACAAAAGAAAGGACCACTTCCCTGACGTTCTAAAAATAAAATGTTTAATAAAACGCCAAGCAAGTTTTAATTCAGAAGTCCACGAATGGAGTTTGTTCTCTACCTGCACTTCAGAAACTGAAGAGAGCAATATAAAAGTCCTTTTTCCAACAGATAGGACCATTTTCACCTGCCTTCCAGGCAGAATAAACTGTAGTTACATTTAGTTTTAAAGAACTGGTTTTCCTCACACGTGTAAAGGGCAGTTATATGAACCTGTTCATTTTTTAATCCTCAAAATATTTCTAATAACAAGATTTTCATTTTTGCACTTAGTATAAATGGGCTGTCATACCAAAATACCATGGACTGGATGACTTAAATAACAAAAAGTCATTGCTTCACATTTCTGGAAACTAGAAGGGTGTACCAACAATTTGGTTCCTGATGAGGACTCTCTTCCTGGCTTCCATAAAAGAAAGAAAGGGAGGTGGGAGAAAGAGGACCAATAACGAGAGATTTGCCTGTGCACATGCATATGGGGACCTCAGAGCAACCTTTGGTGTTGTCTCCTCAGAAAACACTCCTCTTGTTGTTGTGACAGTGTCTCTCAGTGGTCTGGAGCTCACCAGACAGGGTAGGCTTGGCTTGCTATGAAGCCCCAGTACCAGGCTGTTTCCATCTCCCAATGCTAGGATTAAAAGCATGCTCCACCAGACCCAGCCATTTCATGTGTCTGTGGGATTGCTTAGGTCCTTACACTTACACAGCAAACATTTGGAGAACCGAGCTATTTCCACAGACCTAAGGAATTTCCTCTTCTTGGGCCAAATTTCTACTGATTTAAGACTCATCACTGATAACCCCATTTAACATTAGTTACCTTCTAAAAATTCTGTACCCCAACACACAAACATCCTGAATTAAGTCATCAACATCTCATGGGAGAAGGGTGTTTGAATCAGTGCATGGTGTAAAACTTAAAAAAAATAAAAGAATCCACTCTAAATTGTGAATAAGTTACTCAAAACCGTTTTCATGTGATTCTGCCTTCCTCCCTGATATTAGGAGAAGTTGTCAGATGGGCTATAAGAGGGTTCATGATCAGCCTGGTCTCCTTATTTGAGACTGTAGTGCCTACGAGTTTCTATGGAGGCTCATGCTAATTGCCAACTTGAAGCCCAGCAGGTCAGCCTCTAGCAGACCTGTGAGAGATTGTCTCTTAAGGCCAGCCTCTGAGAATGTCCCTAAGGTCTTAGCTTAATTACGTGACCTGAGGTGGGAGGACCAGTCTCAGTTGTCACTGCTGGTCAGGGCCTCCCTGGCTGTCTGAGACGGAAAGGGCGGTCTGAGCTCTAATGTCCCTCATCATTCCATTCCTGTGCTCTTGGGCAATCCTTTCAAGCTCCTGCCACGAAATTTTCCTGCCACGGTGTTCCATCATCTGGAACTGTGAGCTGAATAAACACTTTTCCCCTTAAGTTGTTTCTGTGCAAATATTTCATCCCAGCATCAGGAAGAAGCTTACCTCTCATTTCAGTCTGATCCAGCTGAGTAGGACCTCCTTCCTGTCCCAAGTCCCTAAGCACAAAGGCGCTGCTTTCCACAGCGTCTCATTTAACACCAACCGTGTCCCTTCTGATCCTTCTGCTACCCTCTTTGCTGTCTACCATCCTTCCTTGTTTAACCGTCAACCACAAGACATAACTCACTTGTTATTTCTCTGTCATCTCATCACTCCCACTGACATGTTAAATCCATAACAGTGGGGATTTTGTCCTTTTGTTCTTTCCATGAGATGTCACACTTCAGGGTTCCAAAACCTGCAAGCCCCAGTTCCACAATCTCTGTATCTACATGTTCATTCTTTAATTAATGTGCTCTTATTGGACTGTCTTTCTGAAGTCTACTACATGAATAGAATAGATCCTCTTCTGTCTGACAGATGATTTATCGGAAGATAGATAATAGGTCCTCAGATCTGCGGATCGAAAATTCATTGTTCTGACATTTGGCAAGCAGCCTCCCCAGGAGTCCTTGGTTTTCCAGTCACTTTCTGTAAAATTCATGTTTCCTGTGGTTCCATAGAGCAGCATAAATCTAGCTAAGGCTGCTCTCTAATCAACACTCATTTGAATTGTGCAACTGGGTAATGTTTTATCACCCAGTAAAATTATATCTGCGGTCGATGATGTATTTATTCATGGGTAACCAGGATTGTATTATTTAAAACCCAAAATTATATCTATTATGAAAAAGATGTAGCTCAGTGATTATGATCATTTGATTTCACTGAATTAAGTTTTACTAGTTTCTTAAATCTGCTTTTTATCAATTTAGGTTAAAAAGAAACACCATCGTCAAAAATAAATCTCTTTCATTGCTTCTAAGTAGTTCTTAGATGGGTGCTTCTGTCTTCTGTTGGTGTAGTTTCTGTCATGCAGCTCTGCTCAGATGTTGTTGCCTTGAAACCCATTCTCTCTGACTTTCAATCAGCTGGACCTGAGCAGGTTCTGTGGCTTCCATGAAGGCTCCTAATGGGGCTAACTTGATAAATGAGTTTGCAAGACTTGTAACCTGGGAGGTAGAGTGTGAAATCAAATTGTTTTTAACTTAGCTGAGAGCCGAGGGAGAATCTATTGTGTCCTCCCTGTGTTTTCATAGCAAGACTTGCATTTTGCTTATTCTTGTTATTTGATATTTGATCCCGTGCATTGAACACATTCTCAAGCATGCTTCTTTGCAGGATCTTTTCCTTTCCTCTAAAATGCTCAACTTCAAACCTAATATCCACAAAAATACTTGTACATTAAACAGAGTTAAGTCACTTGCTGGGAAATGGAGATGACTAGGGACCATCACAGTGAGAAAATTAAGCCAGTTTCTGAAAGAATATACTGGGTGTTTTCTCTTCTTTGTGGGTCTTATTTTTTTTTATTTTGGTGTTTGGAAAAATAATTTTATTAATTTTTTACAATCCGGTCTTTGCCCTCCCCTTCCAGTATGCCCTCCTACAGATCCTCCTCCCATTCGTCCTCCCTTCTGTCTCCAAGAGGATGTCCCCCATCAACCAATACCAGGCCTCACCACTCTCTGGGGCCTCAAATCTTTCAAGCATTAGGCACATCTTCTCCCACTGAGGTGAGCCCAGATAGTCCTCTGCCGTATATGTGTCTGGGCCTCAGACCAGGTCGTGGATGCTGCCTGGTTGGTGGCTCAGTGTCTGCGAGATCTCGGGGGTCCAGGTTAGTTGAAACTGCTGGTCTGCTTATGAAGTAGCCCTCCTCCTGAAAAGCTTCTTCAGCCTTTCCCTAATTCAATCACAGGGGTCCCTAACTTCAGTCCAATGGTGCTTTGTTCAATTCCTTCACCTGTTTGATTGTGCTTTTCTGTACTTCTTTAATGGATTTTATTTGTTTCCTCTTTAAGAGCTTCTACCTATTTACCTTTGTTCTCCTGTATTTCTTTCAGTGAGTTATTTATATTCTCCTTAAAGGACTCTATTATCTTCATGAGATAGGATTTTAGATTAGCATTATGGTATCCAGAGCTTGCTGTGGTAGAACTGGCTTCTGGTGGTACCAACGTATATTGGCTTCTGTTGTATATAGTCTTGTGATTACCTCTTGTCATCTGGTTATCTCTGATGTTAACTGGCTTGAGTGTCTCTGTCTTGAGCCTGCCTCCTGTGTCCCTGGGTTGCTGCAGGTTTTCTGGGAAACCTGTGGCCCTGGCTGGACCAGATCTCCTGGGAGGCCTTCAGAGTAAGGCATCTTCAGAGGGGCAGACAAGTGGATGATCTGCCTCTGTAGAAGGCACTGGCCCAGTTCTTAGATTTTATTTGTAAATAAAATCACAAACGGTATTGAAGTAGAAGTGAAATTGTCTAGAATAATAAAAGAAACAAATGGGAATGGGAGGGTATGGTGGTAAGTGGGAGGTATGTCCCTCCCAACCCTCATAGACTCATGTGTTTCAATTCATGTCCCATAGGGAGTGGAGGCGTGGTCTTGCTGGAGTCATCCTGTCCTTATTGGAGTAGGAGGAAGTCTGTCACTCTGGGGGTGGACTTTGAGGTCTCCTGTGCTCAAGCTATAACCAGTGTGGCACATACTCTCCTTTTTCCACCTGTAGATCAAGTTATAGAACTCTCAGCTCCCTTTTCAGCACCATATCTGCCTGCACACTGCTATGTTTCCTGCCATGACAACAGATAAACCTTAAAACTATAAGCCAACCCCAAATTAAATGTTTTCCTTTATAAAAGTTGTGGCCGTCATGGTATCTCTTCACACCAATAAAACTCTAAGTCAGAGGGGTAAAAAAGCAAAGGGTAGGAATAAGTAAAAGTATCGCTTCTAGCCTTTTGGCTAAGAGCAAGTGTAGGAATAGGTAAAAGGAAATGTGCTCAATATACCATGTGTTCTCATGTAAAAATGACCTATAACACATGTATAGTGAAAAAAGTTAGTCCCCTTTCAAATTAAATAACTGCATTGAAATTCAGTCTTTGAAAATTATTTAAGGCACAGAATTTTAAAAACATGTAAATGGTAATCAATGACACTATCAAAAGCCTATGAAATAAAAAAAATCATGTATAGGGTCTGAATGTGCTCAGTCTTCCATGAAATACAAGTAAGAGCTATGTATAGAAAATACCTTGGGGAAAGAATAAGCCAGTCTAGCCCTAGTTCAATGAGAGACTCTTTCTCAAGTAAATATGGCTGAATGTGGCAGAGTGAAACATTTGTTGTCCTCCTATGGCCTCCATGTGTAAACATATGTATGCACACCACAGAGAGGGGCATGGGCATTACATTCATGCTTATAAATAATGAACAAATAATGAGGGAATGAGTGTTATAAAACATCCCATGAACTTCAGACCTTGCCTCCTGATGGGGACTCTGCAGTTGTAACAGGGAAGTGAATCCACAAAGAGATGAGAATGAAAACATAGTTCATATGACTTCAACAACCTATACCAGACTTTGGGAAGTCTAAAGTCAGGCAGTTAATTGTTGGTTAATTTAAAACATGATACAATTTAGGAAAGGATTCCAGGCAACAATCATTCAATTCCAGGTTTACAATAAAACTTAATATAGAAACTCCTGTGCAACATGACTATGAGGTTGGGCTCTATAGATAAAAGGCCTAGAATATAATGTGGTCCAGGCAAACAATAAAGTTCACAAAATATCTCCCCTAAGGATGGGTTACAGTCTAGAAAGAGAAGAGTCTGCAATAATTATTCTGGGGAATTAGGGTAAGGTCTGCCCCTATAGCAAAGAGTAGGTGAGGTCTGCCTCCAGATACAGAAAAAAAGTCAACTGCTCATTAATAAAATCTACTCCACCATCTAGATGGGCAAACAGATATTTTGTCTCCTCCACTGGGAAGAGGCCACTGTGTGTTTAACATTCCTGGTTTCCCTAATAATCTGTGAGCACAAGCAGCTTTGTGCCCCCTATATCTCCCCCTTCCAATGTTTTTAAAGAAAAAATAGTGGATATAGTAGAGGTCATGGTAGAATTCATTGACTCCATGGCTATTCTAATTAATATAGGCAAGCAAAAGAGAATTATAAGACTAGCTAACAGAAGACCAAGGAAAGGGGAAAGCCATTTCAGTTCACCCACCTCTTAATTTCCACTAATATTTTTGCTGTAATCAAATGAGTATAATGCTGCCAATTCCACTAAAACCTTTGTAAGAAAACCTTAGCATGACAAACAATATCATACTGTCTCCTGGCACAGGTGTGTCATGTGTGATGAGTTAAAGTCCTGATGTCTCAAGTTTTCAGGTTATTCCTCTTTGGGATTTTCCTTTTGATGGATCTATCTTCAGATATTACATTGTTCCAGTGGTCTCTGGGTGTCCTGTTTGGATGCATCTGATCAGAAGCTTTCTGGGACTTTGTTCATATTCTGGGAATACATAAACATAACCTCATCCCAGTAACAACACTGGGTCTTTTCAATGATTGATTTCTAGATCATTTCATTTAACATATGCTTCGGGTCGGGTCTCCTTTATAACAAAATGTATTTGAGGAGCAGAAAAGCATTATCTGTAGTGACAATTTCTGGAGTTTTGGTTTCTTTGAAGAACACAGCAGTATGGGAATGTGCTTTCATTTTAATCCTAGTGTGGGATATAGGGCTGCTTCAGATTGTTGACGGCAGCTATGATTTGCCTTGTGTTCTAGTAGGAAGTAGTCTATTGATAACTGATGAGTTACTATTCCACCAGCAAAATGAGCCAATTCAAGCCAGATTAGACGATATAGAAGTAAGTTTATGAGTGGCTTCCCTGGTCCCAAGGAATGAAGCTAGGGAAGTTGCTGTGGGGAAGGAGACAGAGGGAAGGGTGAAGAAAAAGAAAATGCCCTCAGAAAAGAGGAGGAGGAGGAAGAAGAAGAGGAGAAGGAAGAAGAGAGAGGGGAAGGAGGGAGAGAGGAAGACAGAAGGAAGAAGACATCTAAATGTCTGGATTTTATAGGCAAAAGCTGTTGAGGAAGGGGAAGCTAAGCACCTGGCTGGAAACTTCATAATATGCCAGGTAGTGACTGAAGAATGCTGGGAGAAACTGAAGGCCAGGTCCACTTTGCTATGTTAAATATGCACTTCAGTTGTTTGTCCTAGGTTTGAGTCTCAACATCTCAGCCTTGTTTTGATAATAAATAAAGGGCAACAAAATCATGACTACTTCCTGCTGACATTAGGGGTGACATAATTTTTTCAGATCCTAAGGAAATTGGGTGCTGGTCAAGTCCTGGGAGAGCTGATTGTTTCACTGCTCTCTAGGCTGTGGGTCCATCTCAGAGTAGGAGTGTGCAGGTCCAGTTAAAACAGTCTGTGATGCTGGACCAGAGTACCTGTGGGTAAGCATTTTGGAGCTGTCCTGGATGCATATTCTGAGTAAATACCTGGTCTTGGCAGAATGCTGGAACAGAAGTATAATGTGGCAAAAGATAAAGTTAAGTAGGTTAGGTAGAATTTTTTTCCTTGGGTGTACATTTGAAACTTTTAGGACCATGGTCTTGATAGTTGGAGGAGGGGAAATCCCAGGACCATGGAAAGAAGAATAAATTCCACCCTCATAAATAGGCAGATGGAGAAGGAAACAGGACGTTGGTTGGCAGTACTTATCTAGAGTCCATCTGACCCGAGAGAGGTGGCTTCAAGTGGATTCCCTGAAGCTTATAAGAATCTGTTAAGTTTATAAATAGATACATTTTACATATGTTAGTATTACCCCTATTTAATGTTAAAGCGCTGAACTTTGAAGTCTCAATACAACAGTAGCACAGTGAGGGGAAGAAATCTGAATCATTTTTCATTCCTTCCATGTACCTTAAATCATTTTCCTATCATCAATCAAGTTTTTCATAATTTGCATTTACCAACCTCAAAACACCTCCTGAAACTCTCAAACACTTTCTTAAATCCTCAAACACTTTCTTAGAAGCTTTCATATCCTCAGAACTTACATTAAACTTTAACCTTACATTTTCTCCTATCCAACTGTGGTGGTTTGAATATACTTGGCTCAGGGAGGTGTACCCTTGTTTGAGTAGGTGTGGCCTTGTTGAAGGAAGTATGTCATTATGGGCGTGGTCTTTAAGACCCTCATCTTAGCTCCCTAGAAGTCAGTCTTCTCCTAGCTGCCTTCAGAACAAGAGGTGAAACTCTCAGCTCCTCTAACCCCATGCCTCCCTGGATGCTGCCATACTCTCACCTTGATGATAATGGACTGAACCTCTAAACCTGTAAGCCAGTCCCAGTTAAATGTTGTCCTTATTAAGAATTGCACTGGTCGTGGTGTCTGCTCACAGCAGTAAAGCCCTAAACTAAGACACAGATTATTCACCATGAGACACTGGTGGTTCATCCCTGGGAGCAGTCATTGTAAAATGAGTTCCTTCAGATGAAGGAATAGTGAAAAATTACTTATTTCACTAGTCTTTAAAACCCTTAGAGACCTGAGAAGGATAAATTTTATCTGACTAAGCAGAAAGTATAATCCAAATGTCCTTTGTATCAATTAAAATGACAAACATCCCTTACCTAGATGGCTACTCCACTAGGTTCCAGTGGTGTTGATGGCTTAGTTGGGGACACAGGTTCCAGGGTAGAATCAGTCTTCAGCTGCCAGGCCCAGTAAATCTGAGAGGCCTTCCTGTGGGGAAGGAACTTGGAAGACTGACCTTGAGGCAAGCCTAGTGCCTTGTTTTGTCCACAGTTTGTGCAGTGTCCTGGCAGCAGGAAAGACACTGGATCAGTATGCCCAGTGGTTATCATACCACAATTGTGGTGAAATCCTTTGTCACTGTGCCTTTACCTTCTTGGAGACCTAGTGCTAAAATTTGGGAGTCTGTCTGTTCTGGTAAGTTTAAGCATGTTAGCTGTCATATTCACCATGTCTTTAAAGTGTCTGAGGACTGTTATGTCCAGATTGCAGAGATCCCAAAGACCACCAAGGAGCTGATTCCAATGCAAGTCACACAGGGTCTTTTATTACAAGCTCGAGCAGGGACTCTCACTGTCACTACCTCAGTGGATCTGAAATGAGAGCCCTGAGCTCAGGGGAGGTAAGGCTTTTGTAGAAAACTCCACACACTCACTAATTTTCCTTATAAGTAGGCTTCTAACTGATTAGTGTTTCAAACTTGGTTTTGTGACTCATGACTGTTGCATCAGCAAGGCCACCTGGCCCCCTAAAAATACTCAAGTTTCTCCTGATTGGCTGTTGCTATGTAAGATGGCCCTGATCTCCTACTCAGGCCTTGTCTCTATGGTCTTTTTCCTGTGACTAGGAAGCTGCATTGGGTGTTGGTAGGTGCAGGGGCCTGCATTACAGAACTAGGGGAAAAATTGGAACATGTGGGGACCTGCATTCAAAATGGAGTGGTTGCCTAGGTCTCCCAAGGACCATCTGACTTTCTAAAGTAAATTTGAATAGACAAACTTTGTTTGCTTCTAGCTACCCATCCTAGGCTTAACCTTGAAAACATATAGGTCAGTAAATAAGGGTTGAAAGTATCTAGAGTGTACCTGTAATATTAAAATAAAGTACTTTTCAAAGTAAAGACATATAACATAACCATCATTTCTAAAACAAGAAAAACCAAGTTCTAGTGAGTATAAATACTTTAAAGGTCTCCAAAATCAATACCAAGTAAGTTGCTATTATGTTACAAGGTTTGGCTGTCAGAGCCATTAAGCAAGGTACATTGCTCTTGTTTTCTTTCCCCAACCCATACCGGAGGTGACTGCTCTTAATCGAGATGGTGGTAAAACCATGGCTTATCATCTTTATCCCATAGTCAAGATGGAGACCAGTCAAGTGCTGTTTAGTGTGGCCAGGATGCAGTTAGGCAGGCTTGGCATGCAATTTAAAATGAGCAAGCTGTTTCCTCAGCACTACCATTGCCACCTAGGCCTTTCATGGACTGGAGGGAGGTGTAGTGGTGGGTGAGCCTGGGTGGCACCTGAGACTGCGTGTTAAGAGGTGCTCAGCTGCTAAAGCCATGGTGTGGTAAAGGAGGGGGAGGTGCAAGAACCCAGTTCCAGAAAATTGGAAGTTCAGATCAATTTAAATAAAATTTGCAGTTTTAGATTCAGTGGCATACATTTTTACAAGCTTTTCCAGGATGGAAGGCTCAAATGTACAGGATCCTGCACATAAGCCTGGGGTCTTTCAATGGATGAATGGTAGCCTCAGCTCAAATGTCTTTGTTCCAGATTAATTGGGTTTGCCCTGGCCTGATAGGATCTTACAGGAGATCCCTGGGGATCTGGAGACCTAGAAGGAACACCCCATGCTCCAAAGCTGCTGGGAGATAGTTACTCACTGAGTACAGGGTGATCACATCAGGCAGAGTGAAAGATGAAGAAAAGGAGTAGTCTCTTATGCCCACATGGCTGGAGTATCCAAACCCACCCCTCAAGTCTTGGCATTAGATGTTAAATTATTTCTCCACAGATGTAAGTCAATCCAAGCCAGATTAGAGTATATAACAGTAGGGTGTGGGGGAAACGTGCTCCAGGGAAGGTTCACTGGTGCCAAAGAGTGAGGCCTGGGAAGTTGCCAAGGGTAGGGAGATAGATTAGAGAGGGGAAAGAAAGAGAAAGTGGGTGTAGAGAGAGAAGGTGAGTAAGAGGGAAGGAGAGACAGACCAAATGCCTAGATTATATAGGAAAGAACCTCTGATGGAAGGAAAGCCCAGCCCCTGGGCTGAAAAGTTCAGAGCAGAGGGTGTGCCAGGTAAGAACTGAAGGATGTTGGAATAACCTGGAGGCCAGGTCTAATTCGATATGTTAAATATGTACTCCAGCTCTTTGTCCCAGATCTGAATCCTAACAGTAATGTTGTCCCCTTTCCCCTCTATCTTTTTTTTTTCTCCTCTCTAGTGTTAGGGCCTTGAAAAGGCAGAAGAAAACTGGAAGAAAAAAGAATGCAGAAAGTAGCTTAAGTCTGGCTCTAAGTGGTGCCTAGACATGGAGCTAGGCAGAATGGGAAATTTGATTTCAGATGCCTTAGAGAAGTTGGCGAGAGACAAAGGAATGAATGTTTCTTTCCAAGAGACTATCAAAAATATTTAGTGTGACTGCTACAACTGGAATATCTTCTTCTTTCCTTCCAAAGAAGATTGTCTGTTTTCTCCTTTTCTTCTCCCTAGACTCTGTTTCAGAAAAGGTTGGGGGAGTGGCTATACGACTGGAAAAATTGCAGATGTAAATGGGGGATGGGAGAAAATAGGTCAAAACCGAAGGGTTCACTCTGCTCTCCTTTTTTGGAAAATGTTGCAGACTTTGCTGTACAAGTGGAACATTTGAAGATGGTAGTGGGAGTTGCCAGAGAGACACCAGGGAAGGGAGAGCAGAAAGGAAAGAGGAAAAGGAACTGTGCCAGAGGGCAGTCAGGTCAGAGAAAAGCTGAAAAGGGGAGAGGACATTTAGAGAGAAAGGGTTAATCTCAAGTCAACTGTACTGCTATAGTGGGAGAGGGCAGTCGGGGGTTACTAAATCACCATTCACTTTTCCAGTAGCCATTCAAAGTCTCTGATATCAAAATACCTGATACCTCAATTGCAGGAAATATGGTTATTTGCAAAGAGACTGTGACCAAACTGCTAAAGGTCTTGGATGTCAAAATTGCCTGGAGCATTAATTGTGAGAAATATGGTACTTTGTGCCAGACGGGTGACCAAGACATTTCTAAGGGCAATGTTTTTTTCTAAATATAGAGCAAGAAGAAGTCCTCAATTTCCAGAGGTGTGGAAGTAATGTGGCAAGGGTTACTATTTGAGCAATAAGAATGTAGGTCCAAGAGAGATATCTACAATTTCTTACTATCGGAAAATATTCTTAGAGGCCCAGCTCAGCCCTGCTCCTGCCTCCTCCCCACAGAGCAAACTTATGAGCCATTTCTGTCAAGGAACAAAGGCAGCTAAGAGACACTGGATTACAGAAAAAACTAGGAAATTAGTGCAGCCTATATTAACATCAGAATGAAAGAAGAAATTAGATGTCCTGACAATGAAGATCAAACTTGCACCAAAGAACTTTATGCCCCTAATCAGCAGGAAATAGTCAATGATAAAATTGCTTCCTGTAGGACCCCTGACTTTATTCAGAGAATCCTTTTCCTTTCACCTCAATCCTTTTTCTTCTCCTATCTGGTGTTAGGGGGTTGAAGGGTTAAAAAAAAAAAAAAGAAATGAAGAAGAGTGGAAAAAAATAACTCACTTAGTAGCCAAAGGTTAATTATGATTATCCTTTAAAATGAAAATTTTTATTTAAAAGTTTAATATTAGCCATCCCATAACTGCAAAACCAAAAAAAGAGAAACATATATAGTCACAGACATACACAAGTATGCACAAACACTCACATAACCACCACCACAGTCAAAATAACAGAAATAAACAATCATTGGTCATTATTATCTCTAAATGTCAATGGACTTAATTCCCCAATATGAAAACAAGGGCTAAAATACCTCAGCAACAAAGATAGATAGTACCCTAGAGTAAAGGTCTGGAAAAGGTTTGCCAAGCATAGAGTAGCCATTCTAACATCTAATAAAATATACTGTCAACCAAGATTACTCAAAGGAAATGGGAAAAGACACTTCATACTCAGCAAAGAAAAAAGTCCATCAAGATAAATTCTGAATATCTATGCCCCAAATGCAATGGCACCATGTTGTGTGTAGCTTTTTGCTACCCCATCTATGCTCTAGAAATGGACCATGCCATCAGCCTCCAAATAGCTTCCCTTGAATCCATGGATAAAAGATACACATACAGTTGTTTCCTTTCAACTTGCCTTCTTGGCACAGTTGCTGGGTGCTACTATCTACCTCCTGGAAAATGTGCCCTTATCATTATTCTTGACTCAGCACCTCCCACCTACCCTAACTTTAGTCAGTTAGTTGAATCTAGTCCCTGCTAAAGATTCCTGATCATCTGACTGTAAGAGCAGCTACACTCTTCCTGAGACCTCACATGGTTGCCTGGTTCTCCTCTCTCTAAAGCCTGACAAACTCCTCCATTCTCTCCTTCCTTGCATGTGTCTCCCTTTCCCGCCAAGGTCTGGAAGTCCCATCTGTACCTTCTTCTCAGCAATTGGCCCATGGCTTTCTTTACTGACAGATCAAAACCCAATTGGGAACAGGACCTTAGCACCAAAACCACCCCTATAGCACCATATAGTTTTTTTTCTTTTGGATTCCTTAGCTAAAACAGAAAGATGATTTGTTGTACATGAGTTATACTTGGCGACAAGTGAGACTACAACTAGTCCAGAATGCCAAAGGTCCAGGACAGAGGGCCAGCAATATTGTTACGGTTGTGAGAAAGGCACTTAGCTTCTCAGATGATCTCAGTGTGATGACGGTCCAGATCCACTGCGATTTTTTTACCTACAGCAGTATACAGTCCTATA
This sequence comes from Rattus rattus, assembly GCF_011064425.1. Classification (NCBI taxonomy): domain Eukaryota; kingdom Metazoa; phylum Chordata; class Mammalia; order Rodentia; family Muridae; genus Rattus; species Rattus rattus. The sequence continues at coordinate 79,217,188 of NC_046165.1, read as the reverse complement.
ACTTGTACCAGCATCCACACCTTCAGTATCCTTTACTTATGCTCCTACAGGCTTCATAGGTGCACTAGCTAATTTACATAGTCCTCTGCCTCATCTTTCTTCTCCTATGCGTTAACCTGCATATTTGCGTCTTGTGCTAATTTGCTCTCACACCACAGGAATTTTGAAGACAATGGCGCTAAGGCAAAGAGCTGCACTCACATTTGTAAAAGAAACATTACTAAAGCTTAAATCACATATTGAACCTCACACATCAATAGTGTAAGACGTCAATATGGCACTTTCACCACTGGACCTGTCATTTAGACAAACTAATCAGAGAAATAATGGAGCTCATAGATGTTATGAATCAAATGGACCAAAGAGATATCAACAGAACATTTCACCAAAACACAAAAGAATATACCTTCTCAGCACTTCATAGAACCTTCTCCAAAGACTGACCAAATGCTCTGTCTCAAAGTAAGTCTCAATAGATACAAGAAAATTAAAATAACCCCCTGTGTCTTATCAAACTATCATGGACTGAAGCTGTACTTCAACAACAACAGAAAAAACAGAAAGCCTATAAACTCACGGAACCTAAATAAGTCTCTACTTACTGACCACAGACTGGGTTAAGGAAGAGATAAAGGATTCAAAGACTTCCTAAAAGTCAGTGAAAATGAACACACAGCATACCTAAACTTATGGGACACAACAAAAGCAGTGAAAGTGGAAAGTTTTAGCACTAAATGCCTTCATAAAGAAATTAGTGAGGAGAGGACTGAATTAGCCAAAGCCTGTCCAACTCCATGACAAGCTGTAAACTGGCAGTTTGGGAGACTACGCCAAAGTTTCTGTTTCCAAGAAGTGAGTATCTTGATCCAGGAACGTGTGGTCAAACCACCATAGCTGTTGGCAATCAACTCGAGGATGCCTTGCTACCTTGGAAAGTCCCCAGATCCCTGACCAATCACAAAGGAATCAGGATAGAGAACCAAACAGTCAATGAACAGAAAAGTTAAGTCACCCACTTGTACCCAAACAGGCTTTAAATTGTCTCTGCAATGCACATACCTATGTCTCCATTCCTGAATGGGCAGACCCGTGTGTGATGGTTTGTATATGCTTGGCCCAGGGAGTGGCCCTCTAAGAAGATATGGCTTTGTTGGAGTGGCTGTGTCACTGTGGGTGTGAGCTTAACACCCTCACTCTAGCTGCCTGGAAGTCAGACTTCCACTAGCAGCCTTCAGATGAAGACATAGAACTCTTAGCTCCTCCTTTACCATACCTTCCTGAATGCTGCTATGCTCCCACCTTGATGATGATGGACTAAACCTGTGAACCTGTAAGACAGCCCAATTAAAATGTTCCCTTGTAAGACTTGCCTTGGTCATGGTGTCTGCTCACAGCAGTAAAACCCTAAGACACCAGAAATGCAGGAAATTATGCTAAATGAAGGCTATGTTTTTGCATACTGTTTGACTTTGGGGTATCATTCTCCAGCAAATCTTAAAGCCTTACATTTGTGGCCTCACCCAGGATCCACTACAGAGAGAGAGAGAGAGAGAGAGAGAGAGAGAGAGAGAGAGAGAGAGAGAGAGAGAGAGAGAGAGAGAGACAAATAGCTGAGTGTTTTGGGGAAAGTTTCTTTCCCCACCAATCAGTAAGTTGGGAGTGTTTTGTCTCTGTCTGTATCTGTGTCTGTTTTTCTGTTGGCAATCTGGAGGCCAAGATGGAGAAAAGAGACACATATTCTGTCACCCATCCTGCGACTGCAGAGAATTCTCCTGAACTTCATCTGGGAAAACTTATTAGTTTTCATCTGATTTTTGAATCAGCTGTAGATCTGTGGGCCTCCCATGTACCGCAAAGACAGCTGTCTAAAACAACCTTTTTCTTTTTGGTTTTGTTTTCCTGGGAACAGCTTTCTGTGTCTCTGTGTTTTATGTACTTATAGATTATTTGTTCTCCTTCTTACCTTGAGAGACACCACAGCTACACTCCTCTGGTTCTAATCCAGCTACACTTCAAGGACTTCGGATGCCTGGCAGAGAATCTAAGCTTAACTGTATAGCTGAAACTAAACATCTTTTGCAGGAACGAATGGCCAGCAGGTCTACCCACTCTTGTTTTTTATCTTTAACTCCTGAACTGTGGAATGTCTGGGTCCCTTTGGTGGGACATCTGGATTTCAGGGAAAATGGTGAAAACTTCATTTGTTGGCTGTTCACCCGTTGATTTAGTTTGAACTCAAAGATTTTTAGAAAACAATGGCTAAACTAGAAAGACAAAAAATGATAAACTGCCCTTGGAACCTTACCTCCTCCCTGGATCAGGCTGGCAGCAAACCAGCTTGGTCTGTGCTCTTACAGGGGCCAGCACTTCTCAGTCTCTCTGGGAATAAAGCTGACAGCTGTTTCTACTGCAAAAATCTCTGTGCCCATAAGAATTGGATTCAGCAGGTAACACAGCGCTCCTAAATGAAATTACAGCTGAAAAAATAGTAAGAAATGATTTGTCTGTCTGGTCTAAATATATAAATGTGTATGGGCATTTCATATTTGTTTCTGACTGTTCTTAAGTGTATAAATGTGTTCTGCATGTCTTGGCTATAGATTATTGGCTGATAAGTTATTGGATATGGTTAAAAATCTGTAAGATCGGTAAAACAAAATAAGCTTAAAACTGGTAACTCAGGGTTCGAGCCATTCTGAGCAACAACGTATAGCATGAGTCAACCCGTGGAAACCGGTCTCAAAAGATACTTTCAAATTGGGATGATATATTTATGTAGTTCCTATCCTAAAAAAATCAGACTTATAGAATATAGGATATAAAAATGTTTCTTTAATGAGATATTAAAGCTACAATTTCATGCACTGGTATACAAAAAACTTTTCTTGCTGGCAGCCAAACTTTGTAACATAAAAACAGTGCACTTGATACTAATTCTAGAAACACTGAATCGCTAAAACTGTTTTAAAACATTTTAAATTCTTTTGTTGTCTTCTAAAATTATGGTGATACTGTTAGAATTTCGTTTTGTCTTCTAAAAATTGTGGTTACGCTCTATGACTTCATTCTTTTAAAATGATACTTCATTTTGATATTGCAAAAGGAACTTTAAAAAAACTATAGTTAAATATATATAACTGTGGGACATTTTAAAATTTTTTAATTAATGAAAATGTCTGTGTTGGTGTGACGGTTACAATAAAAGTTTTATTAGACAACAACAATGAGGTTAAAAACCTATGGGGGTAAACAATTTTGATGGGAAAAGCTCAAGCAGTCTCTATGAAGGTAGTTATGGATCTGATGATAAAATAACAAATATATTAACAAAAACATTCTTGGCAGGAAAAAAAATGAAGAGTTGTCAGGAAAACTGCAGGTTACTTTGAGACAGTGATTCCAAATGCATTAGAAAAACTGTAAGAAAAAAAGTGCCTTTAAAAAAAAATCAATGAACCATAGTCAGAAAATGTACTGCAGCTTAAACAGGAAACCCTTATTGTTCGGGTCTGTCATAGCCATAGTTTGCAAAAAATACAGCTATTGATTAATGCACTATGATATTAACTAAATATACATTCCTGATGTTTTCAATTTGTCTTTTCCTAACATCTAGTATATATTGCTCTGTAAATTATAATGATACTAGAAATAAAAATTAAATAATTTGGTAATTTTAAAACTATATTAAAGGCCAAAACATTAAGGTTAAAAGTCTTAAAATCTAACCCCTCTTTTCAGTTTGCCTGAGCACTGACAAGGCTTCAGAAGCCCAAAGAGTGATAAGAGTTTTCTCAGCCCAAACTTATTAATCTTTTACTGTCTTGACACTGGTTTCATCTTAAACTTAGCTATATGGAAAAATGTTATGTTCTGTCTTGTAAGTCTCCTTATGGAGTATGTTTTTAGGTTAAAAAGTTTTATTTTAATACAAGAAGAGATTCAATTCAAAACCGACCTTTAAGGCTCTAACTTAACAGGAACCGATTGTCAGACTAAAAACCGATACAGGTAATTATAAGAATAAGCTTTATTTACTTTCCTGTTTTCTGTTTGCAAGTGATAGTTTAGAATAGACAACTAAAACAACAGTTGTTTAGCTCAGATATCCTAGGTAGGTACTGGCCCTCAAACCAATCAGAGATCCTCCATTTAATGTGGTTAAACTTACTACAACTAGAATAGACTCTCAAATCCTAACAATGCCCCCTCCCAAGGTCTCCAAGAGGAAAAGGGCACAATGAAAAAGGACACCCACCACAGGAATTGTGGTATGCTAACCACTGGGATTAACTGTTCCAATGCCCAGTGCCAGGGTCTAATCTGAACTGTGAACAAACAGAGGACACCTGGAGAATTGATTGACAAGTTAAGGTCATCTCTCCTAAGTCCCTACTCCTTAAGGGGACCTCTCAGAATTGCCAGGCCTGGCAGGTGAAGATTGATCTCCCAATGAAGCCATTGAACCTAATAGGGTGAACATCTTGATAATGGGTGAATCTACCATTTTAATTGATAATCAGTTTAATACAATTTATTCTTCTTCAAATTCTGTGATTGCATTGACAGCTACTTGTAGCTTAACAGATAAACAACAGGCAACTAGCTCCTTACATTAAAGTAACCCATTACTGTGTTAGCGGATTGGTTAATTTATTAGTTAAAGCTACTAGGTCTCTTGTTTAAAAAGGCAGACAGGTTTGCTTTACTAACAGGCTTCAAATTAAAATATAAACAGATTTCAGGTGAAGCTTTTTACTGTTCCTTTTTTAACTTGCTTTGCAGTAACTGTTCTTAGTAATAACTATTCATGTTTCTGATAAATGACTAGATGAAAAGAAAAGGGTTCAAAGTCTATGCAAGTTCTTAATGTTCTAAGGCATATAAAAGTCTGAGGGTATAAAAGCTTAGGTTAAAAATAATCTGAGGTGTATAACTGCAAATGGTAGAGGTATAAAAAAGCAATTTAAGGTATCTAAAAAATAAAACATGTTTCAGATTTCTTTCCCTCATCTTGCTATTATTACACTAAGGTTTCAAATGTTTGAAATTTTAATATTGATCAATGGAATTCTGGTAAGCAATTGGAGCACGGGCTACTTAAGATACAGTCACAAGCTCAAGATTTTAAATCTCCTTTTGTTGTTTTCTAAATGCAGAGTTACAGGTGTTTCTTGTCATGTTAAAAGGCATCACTGTGAGAAGATAGGTGTAGAAATTATTAAAAGAGCACTTAAAATTCCTGCAATGACGATTGCTAAGAATGCAGGCATTGAAGGATCTTTGATAGTTGAGAAAATTCTCAGAGGCTGGTTATGATGCCACACTTGGAGATTTTGTGAACATGGTGGAAAAGGGAATCATTGACCCAACAAAGGTTGTAAGAACTGCTTTACTGGATGCTGCTGGGGTGGCCTCCTTGCTAACTACAGCTGAAGCTGTAGTGACAGAAATTCCTAAAGAAGAGAAGGACCCTGGAAAGGGTGCAATGGGTGGAATGGGAAGGGGAATGGAGGTGGCATGTTCTAACTCCTAGAAGAGTGCTTTGCCCTTATCAATGAACTGTGACAGGAAGCCCAAGGCAGGTTCCTCACCAATAACTTCAGAGAAGTCACCTGAAGAAAATGACTGAAGAGGAGGCTGTCTGATCACTGTAACCATCAGTTACTGGTTTCCTTTGACAATACATAATGGTTTACTGCTGTCGTTGTCCATGCCTACAGATAATTTATTTTGTATTTTTGAATAAAGACATTTGTACATTTCTGATGCTAGGTGCAAGAGTCGTATCCCAGTGTCCTGCTTTCAACTTAAATCCCTGAGGCATCTCTACTGTTCTGTTGGCATCAGGACTGTAGCACTGTGTCACCACATGAGAAGTTCAGAAGCAGTCTTTCTGTGGAGGGTGAGAATGATTGTGTACAGAGTAGAAAAATATCCAATTATGTGACAACCTTTAGTAATAAAATTTTGTTTAAAGTTAAAAAGAAGCATCATTGTACAATCTGTATATCTAGCCCTCTGGTCTGAAGAAACCAAAGGTTCCATTCCCTTTAACACAAAACTGTAGCTTTTACTGGATATTGGAGATATGAGTTTACTCCTATTATCTTACAGACACCTGTTAATTGCATTTTCTGAGATAAGATTTCAGTGCAATGATAACTACTCACTGTATATCCTCTTGTAAAGTTCACATAAGCTTCAGAAAATCAAGAGTCCTAAGATTTGGATTTACTTACCACAGACCAGATGGACTTCAGATGTGTATGCTTGTCTGTTCTTGAAACTAGGATTTATCTTTTGGTCTTGGTGTTTTACTTACCTTCTCCAATTACTAGACAAATTTTAATTTCTACCCCTAGTCTACATTTGGATGATTGTCCTGATAGACACCACTTAACAAAATTAAATCAAGACCAAGTAAACAATCTAATTAGACCTAAAACTCTTAAAGGAATGGAAGAAGGCATGAAAAGTCTTCCAATAATCCCACCCCCCAAAATAGCCCAGGGACAGATGTTTTTGGTTCAGAATTCTACCAGACTTTCAAAGATGAGCTAATACCAATACTCTTCAAACTATTCCACAAAATAGAAACAAAAAGAACATTGCCAAACTTATTCTATGAGGCCACAGTCACCCTGATACCTAAACAACACAAACACTCAACCAGGAAAGAAAATTTCAGACCAATTTCATTTATGAACTTTGATGTAAAAGTACTCAATAAAATATTTGCAAACCAAATTTAAGAACACATCAAAAACACCATCCACTCTGATCAAGTAGGCTCTCTACCAGAGATATAGTGATAGTTCAACATATGAAAATCTAATAAGTAATCCACCATATAAGCAAACTGAAACTTTTTAGATGCTGAAAAAGCCTTTGACAGAAATCTAATACACCTTCATAATAAATTTTATAATAAATGTCTTAGATCACAGATACAAGTCACAAACATAATCACAATAACAGCAATATACAAAAAGCTAAGAGTCAATATCAAATTAAATGCAAAAAGCTTAAAGCAATTCCATTATAATCAGTAAAAACACAAGGTTGTCCACTCTCTCTGTATCTATGCACTATAGTACTTGAAGTTCTAGCTATAGCAATCGGACAACAAAAGAAGATCAAGGGGATACAAAATGGAGAAGTCAAAGTATCACAATTTGAAGATGATAGGATAATATACTTATTGTAAGTGACCCCCAAAGACTCAACCAGGGAACAACTACAGCTGACATACAACTAGAAAAGGGGCTAGATATAAAATTAATTTTAAAAACTTAGTTGTCCTCTTTTACAGCAACAATAAATGGCCTGAGAAAGAAATCAGGGAAACACGTTTCAACATAGGCACAAATAATATAAAATATCTTGGTGTAACTCTAACCTAGCAATGAAAGACCTGTATGACAAGGATTTCAAGTCTTTGATGAAAGAAATCAAAAATATCAGATGGAAAGATATCCCACATTCATAGACCTGTAGGATTAACATGGTAAAATTGGCCATATTACAAAAAATTAGTCTATAGATTCAATGCAATTCTCGTCAAAATTCCTACACAATTCTTCACAGGCATTGAAAGAACAATTCCCAACTCCATATGCAGAAACAAAAACCTGAGGAAAGCTAAAACAACTGTAAAATAAAAGAACTTCTGGAGGTATTAATGTCCCTGATCTCAACTGTAATAAAAACCACATGCATTGACACAAAACGGGACAGGTTCACCAATTAAATCTACTTGAAGACCCAGAAGCAAACCGAAACTATGGACATTTTATTTTTGTCAAGGAAGCTAAAATTCTACAATGAAAAGTACAAAGCATCTTTAATAAATGATGCTGGACTAACTGGATGTGTGCATGTAGAAGAATGCAAATAGATATCTACCATCCTACACAAAACTCAAGTCCAGTGGACCAAAGACTTCCACATGAAACTGGATATACCGAATCCGATAGAATAGAAGGTGGGGGATAACTTTGAACACATTGGCCCAGGAGACAACCTCCTAAACCGAACAACACCAGCTAAGGCACTAAGATCAACAATTGATAAATGGGACCTCATGAAACTGAAAAGTGTCTGTAAGGCAAGGACACCATCAAGAGGACAAAATGGCAGCCTACAGAATGAGAAAAGACATTCAGCAATCATCTGAAAAGGGTCTAACATACAGAATGTATAAAGAACCAAGGAAAGTAAACCTCAAAAAGGCAAATAACCTAATTAAAAATGGGGAAGAGATTTAAACAGAAATCCCAATAGAGGAATCTCAACTGGCAGAGAAGCACTTAAAGAAATGTTCTCCATCCTTAGTCATCAAGGAAATGTAATTCAAAATGACTCTGAGGCTTCATCTTATATCTGTCAAAATGGCCAAGATCAAACACTCAAGCTGGTGAGGAGGTAAGGCAAAGAGAGCACTCCTCCGTTGCTGGTTGGGGTGAAAACTTGTACGACCACCTTGGAAATCAATCTGGTAGTTTCTCAGAAAATTGGGAATGATTTTACTTCAAGACCCAGCTATACCACTCCTTGGGTATACCACTCCCAAATGATTCTCCACCATACCAAAGGATACTTGCTCAACTCTGGTAATCTATGTCTTTTTATTGGGGAAATTGAGTCCATTTTTGTTGAGAGATATTGGGGACAAATGATTGTTGTTTCCTGTTATTTATTTCGTTGTTAGAGGTGGAATTATGTTTGTGTGGCTATCTTGTTTTTGGGTGAGTTGAAATTAGATTATTTTCTTGCTTTTTCCAGGGTATAGTTTCCCTCCTTGTGTTGGAGTTTTTCATCTACTATCCTTTGTAGTGCTTCTGTAAGGCAAAGAACACTGTCAATAGGACAAAAATGGCAACCAACAGATTGGGAAAAGATCTTTACCAATCCTACATCCAAAAGAGGGCTAATACCCAATATTCTTTATTTTAATTTTAAACCAAGGAATCAGTTGAACACAGTAGACCTTCCCACCCACCCCACTTTTCTGTCTTTCATTTCTATCTTTATACTACTCGTGTCCCATCCATTCCAACTTTCTCTGTGCTAGACTCCATCCTCAAATGCCTTCTTCCAAATATTTCATTCCATTATACTTTTTCTATATTCACAATTCTTCATCCATCTGCAGCATTCCTTGTCTCTTCTGTTAGCTCAGCTTCAATTCTCAGTGCACTTGTATCCCTCATGTGATAATTTTCCTATGATGTCAGCTAATGTTGAACCGCAGCTGTACTTTAGGATACCCATTTTGGTTGTGGCTGTGCAAATTGGGTTTCCAAACCTACCCATCATTACTGAAATTTTTATTTTTTCTTTGTTCACCCAATAAACTACCATCCAAATTTAAATAAACAACAGAGCCAGTTAAAATGGTCAGTTGTTAAATGTTCAGAGGAGCATTTAATTAAAGCTGGTCAGCTAGAGCAAGCAATTTTTGAACAGTTCAACCAGGGGAACACGTGGAATTTGTATATAAGATGTGTCTTCCTGTAGAGGGTGAAGGAGGCTACTGGAGTGGTGGTAAAAAAAATAAAAATATGAGAGGGGGGAGAGAGAGAGACAGAGAGAGAGAGAGAGAGAGAGAGAGAGACAGAGAGAGACAGAGAGAGACAGACAGAGAGAGACAGAGAGAGAGACAGAGAGAGAGAGAGAGAGAGAGAGAGAGAGAGAGATGTCTTCCTTGTTCTTTTAAAGAATTACCTATTAAAAGTAATCTCCATAGGATTTTTATGTGAATTTTTGGGAAGTACCCATTGGATATTTTCAGAAAATCTTAAAAGGTAATATTCTGGATAATTATCTAGAGATTCATAGTAACATACTAGTGCAACTTGCCAATTATTACCAATGCAGAACTAATATTACTTCTTAATGCATTTATTTAATGGCATATAATCTCTGTAGGCTCTTCACAAGTAAGTTGTTTAAGAAATGTTCTAATTGTAAACACACCTGCACTAGAAGTTGGGCTGGTTTTAATTTTTTTCCAAGAAGGGACCATTAAGTTATTCCCACTAGGATGGAAAACAAACATTTTAACAAAAACCAAACTAACTAACTCTGGGACAACCAAGGTAGCTGTGACAGTGGAGGCTTACCCTTCATTCCTTGGAACTCAAGCATTGCCTTTCTGTAATGGCAAACCCTGGGCAGGTGCCACACAGCTGGAGAGCTCTTGAGTTCTATTTGCATCATTTGGGAGGATGAATCTTGAGGAACTCCATTCTGACAGCTCTGCTAAAATGTGTCTGGCAATCTCTCTCTCTCTCTCTCTCTCTCTCTCTCTCTCTCTCTCTATATATATATATATATATATATATATATATATATATATATATATGTGTGTGTGTGTGTGTGTGTATACTTTCCAAAGTAGATCAGATAAACTACTGAAATAGATCTATAATTCCTAGTGAAATAGAAACAGTCATTAGAATTTTCCAACCAAAAAAGCCCAGGGCCTGACAGTTTTAGTGCAGCATTCTAGCAGACTGTCAAAACATAGTTAATGCCACTACTCAAATTATTCCACCAAATAGAAACAGAAGAAACATTGCCAAATTCATTTTATGAGGCTACAATCACCCTAATACCTAAACCACACAAAAACTCAACCAAGAAAGAGTTTCAGACCAATATCCCTTGTGAACATAGATGCAAAAAGACTCAATAAAATGCTTACAACCATATCCAAGAATATATAAAAAGGTAATCCACCATGATCAAGTAGGCTGCATCCCAGAGATGCAGAGAGGGCTCAACATACAAAAATCAGTAAATGCAATCCACCACATAAATAAACTGAAAGAAAAAAACAACATCTGATCATTTCTTTAGATATAAAAATGCCATTGACAAAACTCAGCACTGCTTCATGATAAAACTCCTGGAGAGATTAGGGATATAAGAGACGTATCTAAATATAATAAAGGCAATTTATACCAATCATATAGCCAACATCAAATTTAAACAAGACAAACTCAAAGCAATTCCACACCAAAAACGGACAAGATTGTCCACTCTCTCCACTATATTTCCTATAGTACTTGAAGTTCTAGCTAGACCAATAAGATAAGCAAAGGAGATCAAGGGGATACAAATCGGAAAGGAAGAAGTCAAAGTATCACTATTCGCAGACAGTGTGATAGTATACTAAGTGACTCTCAAAATTCCATCAGGAAACTCTGACAGCTGATAAACACTTTCTGCAAAGTGGCTGGACACCAGATTAACTCAAAATAATCTGTAACCCTCCTGTATAAAAAATGGCAAATAGAATGAAAAAGAAATTAGAAAAACAACACCTTTCACAATAGACTCAAATAAAATATTTTGGGGTCACTCTAACCAAGCAAATGAAAGACCTGTGTGGTTAAAACTAAGTCTGAGAAGGAAATTGAAGAAGACAGCAGAAGAAAGATCACTCATGCTCATGGATTGGTAGAATTAACATAGTAAAAATGGCCATCCTACCAAAAGCAATTTACAGATTCAATGTGATCCCCATCAAAATTACAACACAATTCTTTATAGACCTTGAAAGGATGGTTTTCAACTTCATGTCGAAACAAAAACAAAAACAAAAACAGAATAGCTAAAACAATCCTGAACAATAAAAGAACTATTGAAGATATCACCATCCCTGATTTCAAGTTGCACTATAGAGCTACAGTAATAAAAAGCCCCATGGTATTGGTATAAAAACAGACAGGATGATAGATGGAATTGAATCATAGGCACTCACCTATGACACCTGAATTTTGATAACAAAACCAGATATATACAGTGAGGGAAAAAGAAAGCATCTTCAACAGATGGTGCTTGTCTAACTTGACGTCTGACATTCAGAAGAATGCAGATAGATCCATATCTACTACACTGCACAAAACTCAAGTCCAAGTAGATCAAAGATTTCAACTTAAAACATACACAGTGAACATCATAGCATAAAAGAGAAAGTAGGGAATAGCCTTGAACTCATTGGCCCAAGAGAAGACTTCCCTAAGTAGAGCACTGATAGCACAGGCACGAAACTCAACAATTGATAGAACCTCAGGAAACTGAAGTCAGTAAAGCAAAGAACACCATCAATCAGACAAAGTGGCAGCCAACAGAACACTAATTCTTTTTACCAACTCTACACTCAAATAGGATTAATATCCAAAATATATAAAGACCTCGAAAAACTAGGTATTAACAATCCAATTTTTAAAAAGGATACAAAGAATTGTCAACAGAAGAAAATAAAATGGCTGAGGAACAAAGAGCTCCAGGACAGTCAGGAATACACAGAGAAACGAAACAAATAAAAAATCAAAGAAATCATTCCTATTGATATTTTACTAATTTTCATAGATTGGTGCCTTGCCCAGTTTTCATCAGAGAGGCATCTCTGGCAGCAGTGAGAGTGGGTGCATAGACCACAGCCAGACACTTTGCAGAGAGAGACAGAGTCTCTATTGATTCACTTCCCTGGGAGCTCAGGGAATTCTTTGGACAAGGGGAAGGAGAGATCATAGAAGTCAGAGGGGATGAAGACTACCAGGGAGAACATGACCCACAAAATCAGCTAAGCAGGGTTGACTCACATGGGCTGACAGAGACTGTAGGGACAAGCACAGGATCTGCATGGGTCTGCATCAGGTCTCTTGAGTATATGTTATGGCTGTTAGCTTCATGTTTTTGTGAGACACCAAACAGTGGGAAAGACTGTATCTCGGATTCTTTTGCCTGTTCTTAGGACTCTTTTCTTCCCATTGGGTTGCTTTGGTGAGCTTGGGTATGAGGGGTTTTCACTTGTGTTATTATATCTTGCTTTGTCCTGTTTTGGTTGTTGTATTTTGGAGGTCTGCTCCTTTCTGAAGTGGAACACATAGAGAACAAACCTGGGGTAAAAGGAATGTGGAGGGGAAGTAGGAAGAATGGACGGAGGGCAAACTGCCTGTAGTCAGGATGTATTGTTTGAGATGAGTCTGCTTTGAATACAAATAAAGTAAATATTTCCTCTGATTATCTTGAAACCTTTCATCTTTATAGCCAAATAAAATTTCACCTTGTATATTTGCTACATTTTCTTATGTTCATCTGTTCTCCAGCACATAGTATGATATATGGGATGTGGTGACTGGTGCTACAATAAATGTTGATGCACACATTTTTAAGAAAAGAAATAAATATTCAGGTAATCAGCTCAAATTGTGCACGTTCTCCCTCCAGTTTTCTTATGATTATTTTTAAATACATATATACACATAGAGTCCCCTCACTTCTCTTCCTAGGAAAAGTTAAGCTTGCCTTTTACTGTCTAAAACAAAGTTTTACTCATCAAATAAAAGTCACACAATAAAGAGACTGTGAATTTGTTTGATAAATATTTCAGCATGACTCACAGTCATCATAATTTTAAAGTGGATTACTTTAATCTCTGCATTAAAGTATAAGAGATTGAAGCAGAGCATTAGAATTTTATCTCAGATAATAGGTTAAAATAGAGATGAATGACAGGGAAAGAGCATCAATGAAGTCATCTCTAGGGAATATGATGGTATTTTTAACTGAAAATTGTTACTTAAAAAAGATAAAATTCAAATTCTCTTAGCACCAATTCATAACAATATAAATATTTGGATAATCACTACTAAGTAGTTGACACTTCCTAGATGATGTTTTTGTAATACTATAAATGTAAAATATTTGAAGTAATAATATTTGAACTCCATTTTCCAAAAGACTTTGTGTCTCTCTGGGGTCACAAGTTGTTAAAACTTGTCAGCCCTTCCATCTATCAGTGTGTGTGATTTCACTGGTTATACATTTAGTCATGTGTCCTAAGAATCTGTACTCATCGGAATTTTAGAAGTAATTAGCACATTTTCAATTCTGACATGACTGTACATATATATGTACATATGTGTGTATATATGTATATATGTGCATTAATGTACAGTCATGGTATGTATGAATACATATACATATTTCCTATATTATACATATATATGCATATGTATTTATATACACACACACCTCAGTATAATGTGGTAGATAATGTAAAGCAAAGCTATGTCATTTTATTTATTATTTTCAATAGTCTACCATAGCTGATCTTTTCTTTGATGTTACAAGTTAAAGGTAAGATTCCATCAAGACCAAAAATTAGAGATATATTGTTCCCCACGTTGAAAAGTTCCTATTAAGGAAAGTGACTTAGTTGTTTTAGCAACCCTTGAGGTAAACATCATACGCCATTCAAACAGTAGGTAGGATTGGAGCAGAGCTGTCAGAATTGGAGTGTTCTACCTCATGAGTGAGACATTGTGACCGCTCAATACAGCTATTAATTGGAAACATTAGAGGAGAGGACCTCAAATTTCATAAACAAGTTATCTAACACTGACTTTTGCTCTTCTGAGGTTTCTCTGGCTTTTGAGACTCTGGTCTATGGACACCTCTCAACCCACTCAAACCTATCTTTGATTCTTGTTTTTCATAAATTAATATATTTATGCCACCATAATGTATCAAGCAGCCTCTTGGTAGGTCCAAGTTTGTGCGCCATTTTCATGTGTAAATATCCTTGCAAGCGGTATCTTTGAGGAAACAGACCAATGCCAGAATTTATAAAGGCTCATGTGAAAAGAATAATAAAGGATTCAAGATACATAAAAAATGTAGCAATATACTACAGATGTAATAACAAGAGTCTAATACTCCTTTTTGCTCCTGATAAAGAACCACATCAGTCTTTGGCAACACAGATCATTTCCCTCACATCAATGCACAAGGCAAATGAATAGCTATGGAGGGCACTTATGACCAGAGGAAGGCATTAGGGAATACAACTTCTCTAATATTTTGACAAGGTTATCCAGATAGTCCTATGCTGATGAACATGAAATGGAATATTAAATCTCAATGTTTAATTTTTCAGAGTTTTTCAATTTTGCAATTTTATCGGCATGGATATTTTGTCTATATCTATATTTGTGCGCCCTGTATGTGTAGGCCAAAACAGGGTGTCAGCTTGTGAGCGGTCATGTGGGTGCTAGGAATCAAACCTGGGTACTCTAGAAGAGCACTCTTAGCCACTACACCATCTCTCTAGTCCCTACAAATAGTTTTTGTAAATGCAATCTATTACTTTCTGACAAAGCCCCAGTTTTCTATTTACTCTAATTTGTCTGTAACCTTTATTCCATCACTCATCCACTTCTGAGTGACCAACACATCATGCAGAGACAGACAGAATAAGACATGGATTAAGAATCTGAGAAGCAGAGAACCAGCAAAGGTCAAAGACAGAGTATGATGTAGAGTATACGTTGGAAGAGGATGGTGCAAAACACAGGATAAATCAGAAAACTTGAGGGAGAGCATCTAATATACCTTATTGAATAGCAATGTAACTTCAAAGGTACCTTTAACAATGAGGATGTAAGCCCACCCCAGCTCAGAAACAGAGCTGTCTTCCTGATGCCTCTGTGAACACTGATATCTCTGCTGGAATATGCAGCACTGGGAGAACACCCCATCATGGGAACAGCATAGAATGGAATCAACTAAAGGAGAAGCAGCAGCTCATGCATTTTTCTTTCGGAAAATGGGTTGCACTTACCACTTAAATTACCCAAATAGTACATTCCAACCCTTTGGGAACAGTAGCACTCCACTGTTGGCTTGCTTGATTTTTACAAAACACCATTTACTTTTCCTAAAGAAGTCTGTTATCCACCATTGTAAAATGAATGAAAACCGACTTCAGAGTCTTGAGAAATGTGCACCTTGCTTTGAAACACATGACGAGGGTGAATTGCTAAGCGTGAAGATTCAGTCAATAACGGCAGTTGAATCTATGGGAATGAAATGGGTATTAGGTTTTTGTCAACTTGAAACAGGCTGGAGTCATCTGGGAGGAGGAACCTCAATTGAGAAAATGGTTCCATCACAATGCATACAGGAATCTGTGTGGCATTTTCTTTCTTAATGATTGATGTGGGATTACTCAGCCCAGTGAGAGTGATACCACCCTGATCAAGGGGTCCTAGGTTGAATAAGAAAGCAAGTTCAGTATGTCATGAGGAGCAAAGCAATAAACTGCTTCCTCCATGGTCTCTGCTTCAGTTCCCACATGATTCCTGCCTTGACATCCCATCTCAACTTCTCTCAGGGATAGAGTGTGAGTTAGAAGATGAAATTAACCCTTTCCTCCCAAAATTGCTTTTTGTCATGGTGTTTTATCACTGAAGTAAAAACAATTAAATTAAAAAATATAGATTTCTTCATTGTTGTATTCTCCTTATAACAAATGCTGGCAATCAAGAACAATCAGGAAATACAAGAGAATGGGACAACCAGGAAAATGTGTCCAGTTGTAAAAAAACAGAAAGAAACGTTAGGACTAGAACAACCAACAGGAAGCCAGCTTCCACAGAAATTCCGTTCATCTGAAGCCACTTCATAAAGATACTGTCTTCTGAGAAAGTCTAAGTTTCTAAGGAAATTTAGATGAGTGACTAGATATGACATTCAAATTTCTGAAGGTTTCTAAGCTCTTAAAGTCACAGGGTAGATGATAATTATAGAAATTTAGCTTACCTGACAAAATAGTGTTATTTTATATCTTAAAATTACTAATAAAGTTTGTGTATTTTGGTTCCATGTTTACAAAGTTTATTAATAGCACAACAAATTATATATCATCCTGTGAGGCTCATTATCTGAATCCAAATATCAAGTCTTTGAACTGTCTTCAAAGATTTTTTTTTTGATTTAGCACATCAGACACTATTCTCAGACACACCAGAAGAGGGCATCGGATCCCATCACAGATGGCTGTGAGCTATGAGGTGGTTGCTTGGAATTGAACTCAGGACCTCTTGAAAAACAGTCAGTGCTCTTAACCACTGAGCCATCTCTCCAGCCACAAGATTTTATTTTTAAATATATAAGACCAGATCAAGTTCAAAGTCTGTAGGTGGAACTATAAATGCAGCTATGCCATCATGATACTAAACAACTATATGAGAAATTTGTTCTGAATATGAAGGTAGAAATTTTTTATTCGATGACATGACAGTTAAATGTAATATGCAAAGATGATCTGCATTTACTTCATGGTTTTTGTTTATACCATTATTCATATTTGTTTGATAAAGTATATATTATAGCATATATATATATAATATTGTTATGCGTATGGTATATTATTTCATAATGTGTTACATGTAAATATCACATTATTTCATATTGCCTTATGTTCTTCTGTATGATCGATGCTTATGATAATCTATGTACACTCAAACTTTCGGCAGTCGGTCAATTTCTCTCTTCTGATTCCCTGTCATTTTTCTTTTTTCATAGGTGTTTTCCTTCAGTGTGGTTGACTTGCATTCATTACTTCTCCTGTATTTGATCTGGCCTAAAGTATGTCATTAGTACCTCTTTTGCCATTTTTCAGAAGATTTGAGGGCTGGAAAAATGAGTTGATGGCTAGCAGTGCTTGATACCTACTCTTGAAGAGGACCTAAGTTTGAGTCCCAAGGCCACCGAGACAATGACCTGTAACTCCAGCTCCAGGCATCTGATGCCTTCTTCTGGCCTCTGCAGGCACCTGCACTCACCTGCACTTACCCACACACAGACACGCGCATACACAGAATAAAAATAAAATAAGTCTTTAAGAAAACAAATTTTCAAATGTTAAGGCACTTCAGAGTTCTTTAAACATTTAAACCTTTGAGTAGATATGTAAATATTAAAAACATACCCAAGATTTTTAGAGACAACACTTCATAAACATGTTTGATTCTTATAACTGTGTCTAGACATTGTATTAAGTTTAAAATATATGATTTATATTAAAATTTGCCCAAAAGTTATACAATTCTGTGGCCAAAGACATGGTTTAATGGACATAGCCCTTACAATGTAAATTTGAGGATCAGCATTCCAATGCCCAGGGGGATGTGGCAGCCTCAACCCCACCATTTGGTAGGCAGATGCAGGCAGAGCTCCGTGAGTTTGGGCCAATTCTACGCAGAGTCCCAGGACAGCCACTGTGTAATGAGACTATTCCCAGTATTTTCTATCAACATATTATACTATTAGCCAGGTCTAGAGTCTCTCTCTCTCTTTCTGGTGCCTACAGATTCTGATGGAGAACTCTCAGTTACAATGTCTGCCTGCATGTCACCATGCTTCTGCCATGAGGACAATGAACTAAACTTCTGTAATGGGAAGCAAGCCCTGATTAAATGCTCTCTTTTTATAAGGGTAGCAATGCTGTCTGTTCACAGCGATAGAACTAAGACAGCATTGACTAAGACGAGGTAGATACACCCAGAAGTGATACAACTGGATCATGTTATGGCTTTATTTTCAGATTTAGATTATGGAGGAACCTCGACCCCCTAACTGCCATGATTGCATTAGTATAAATTTCTAACAGTGGTTTCTTTTATAAAAAAATGTAAAAAACAAAATAAAAAACATAAACAAAACCTCTTTTTTTCCCCTTCATTTTATTTAATGATTTTTATACGACTGATTTTATTCCCCTCCAGGTCCACCGACTGTTCCACATCCCATACCTCCCCCCCACCCACCCTGTCTCCACAGGAATGTCCCCACCCCCACACACCTCCACCCCCCATCCCACCAGACCTCTAACCTCCCTGGGGCCTCCAGTCTCTTGGGGTTTTTTCCACATCTTCACAAGTGTTTTCTGGGTTTTGCTTTCATTTTGTTATTGGCATATAAGAAAACCACTGACTTTTTCCACATTGATTTGTGCACCCAGTTACCTTGCTAAAAGGGTTTATCAGATCCAAAGTTTTATGATGGAGTCTTTAAAGTGTTTTAGGTAGAGAGTCAGGCCATCTGGAAATTGGGATTTGGTTTCTATTCCTATAGGTGTCAATTTTATTTATTTTTCTTAAGTGCTTTACCTAAGACTTTGAGGGAAATATTGAACAAGGGCTTAGAGAGTGGGCACCCTCTCATGATTTGAAAGGAAATGCTTTCAGTTTTCCCCCATTTATCATAGTGTTGGCTACAGATCTATCATAAATAACCCTTGTTATGTTGAAGTATTTTTCTTCTATTCTAAGTTTCCTCAGGAATTTTATCACAAAGTGATGCTAAATGTTGAAAAGCGCCTTCCCTCTGTATCATTTGAGATGATTTTGTCATTTCCTGTCCGTCTATTTACCTGTCGTATTACATTTATCGATTTGCTTATGTTGAACCAATTTTACACCTCTTAAGTGAAACCTACTTGGTCATGGTTATGATCTTAATGTAGTATTAAATTCTGTTTGTGAGTATTTTATTGGAAATTTTTGTGTCTATTTTCAACAGAGAAAACTGTCTTTTTCATTTTGGGTCATATCTTTACCACCTTTTAGAACCAAGACAATGCTGACTAGTAGATTGACTTTGGTTGAATTATTTCCTGTTCTGGCTTATGGAACAGTTTGAGAAGCACTGTAAGTTTTAGTTCTTCTTGAAGGAGTTGGGAGAGTTCTGCAGTGAGCTTAACTGGTCCTGTGCTTTTCTTGCCCAGAAGGCTATGTATTATTGCTTTAAGTTCTTGATTTCTTGTAAATTTGTTTAAGCTGGTTCATATCCTTTTGGTTTAATTTTGATGGGTCCTATGCATCCAAATAAATATTAATTAACTTATTCTAGGGTTTACACCTGTAAGAATATAGGGTTTTAAGGTATTCCCCCAATGATTCTCTGAATTTTGTTGCAATCTGTAGTAGCCCCTGTTTTATCTCTAATATTATTTACTGTGCATTCTCTATATCTCTCTCATTAAATTGATGAGGGTTAGTCAATTTTGTTCATCTTTTCAAAGAACTAACCCATTTGTTGACTGAATCTTTGCGGGGTTATTTTTGTTATTGTCTTTTTGTTTGTTTGTCTGTTTAGTCTCCATTGAAAAGCCCTGATATTACTTTTTTCTTGTTATGTACTGGTTTTGGATTTGGCTTGATCATGTTCTAAGATCTTGAGGTTTATTATAACATTATTGATTTGAGCCCATTCATGTTGGGGATCAGTTCTAATGCTTTGATTTAATCATGAATCTGCATGTCCAAACACTGAAGGTCCTTGTCCCCAATTGATTTTTGACCAATCAGTAAAGATGCCAGTGGCTAATGGCTGGGAAAAGGGAGACCGGGTTGGAAATTTAGTTATTGTGGGCTAGGATACAGGAGAGGAGGAGAGACAGACAATTACCATGATGTGGTGGAATATGGATCTGATTTAGAGCAACAGGAATAAAAGCCAATGAACCATGTAAAATTTTGAGTAATGGCCACTGGTCACTTCCCCAATTTGGCCTAGGGTAGCAGGCAGATGATTAGAACTGCCCAATTAATTAATCACAGCATTTCAAAAACAAACTTGTGTGTGTGTGTGTGTGTGTGTGTGTGTGTGTGTGTGTGTGTGTGTGTGTGTGTTTCATTCATGGATACAAAGAGTTTCTGGGTGGGTGACTAAAAGTACATGACCCGCCAGGAGCATAAAGTGGTGTAGCCCAAATTATTGCTACACTCTTGTTTTTCAATGAAACTACAAACAGCTATGGCCTTTCCTATTAGAAAAATCTGAGTCACATTGCTGAGGTTCTGGAGAAGTTGTGCTTATATTTTTGAGTCTAGAAGTGTTTTTTATTTTATTTTTCCCTACTTTTTCAATAGCTGATTTATCAACATGACTATGTCCCCAGTCTACAGGTATTTGTGTAGTTAGTAGTTTTGCTATAGATTGTGACAAGAAAACACTTTGGTTTTTTTTTGGGGGGTAGTTGTTCATGTTTGCTAAGACTTGTTTTGTGTCTTATAAATGAATCCTATTTTAGAGAAGACTGCATGGCCTGTTGTAAATAATGTATATTCTATATTTGTTAAGAAGGAATTCTCTATGATATTCAAATCCATCTACAGTTTAATCTACAGGGTAGTTGACTTCTGCAGACCATTTGCTATTCTTTTGTTTTGATAACTTTTGTGGCTTGAATGAGAAACACTCCCATAGAATTGGTCATTTGAACATGTGTCCCCTAGTTGGGAATACTGTTGAGGGGTTTTAGAGGGAATAAGTCACTGAGATGGACATTGAAGTTAAAAATCTTCAGTCTCTTCTCTCTGCCTCTCTCTGTGTATCTCTCTCTTCTCTCTGTTTCTCTCCATGTATCTCTCTGTGTGTCTGTTTCTCTGTGTGTGTGTGTGTGTCTGTCTCTCTGTCTCTGTGTGTGTCTTTCTGTGCCTATGTGTCTCTGTCTCTCTTTGTGTCTCTGTCTCTGCTTGGTTCCTATAGTTCACAATGTGAACCTTCAGCTTCCTGCTCCTGCTGCCATGCCTACTTCTCATTTCTATGCCTCCCGCATCATTTATTCTTTTTTAACCTCCCACACATTATACCTCTACCACAGTTTCCCCTCCCTACTCTCCTTCCAGTCTTTCCTTCCTTTCCTCCAAGTCTCTCCTTCAAATCTCCCCTCTCCCCTAGATCCACTTCTCCATTTCCCTTCAGAAAAGAGCAGGCCTCCCATAGATATCAGCCAAACATGGCATACCAGGCTAGGCACATCCACTTATATTAACCCTTAATGAGGCGACCCAGTAGGAGGAAAATGCAGAAGCAGTCCAAAAAGCAGGCAAAAAGTCAGAGACATTCCCTATGCCCACGGTAGAGAAGTCCCACAAGAACACCAAGCTCCCCAACATAAAATATATGCAGAGGATCTAGCACAGACTCATACAGACTCCTTGATTGTCACTTGAATCCAGCCACTTTGTTGAAGGTATTTATCTACCCCTGGTAGAATTTTGAGGGATACGCATATGTATATGTATATATACATGTATATGATCTGTAAATGGCCACAATTTGACTTCTTTCTTTCCAATTTGTATCCCCTTGATCTCCTTTCGTTGTCTTATTGCTTCAGCTAGAACTTCACATACTGTATTGAATAGATATGAAGAGGATGAACAGCCTTCCTGGTGCCAGATTTTAGTGGAATTTCTTTGCGTTTCTCTCCATTTAATTTGATGTCAACTTGTAAATTGCCTTCATTGTATTTATGTATGCCCCTTATGTTCCTGATCCGTCCAATACTTTTATCATGGGGGGTGTTGTATTTTGTTAAGGGCCTCTTCATCATCTAGTGAGAAAATCGTGTGGTTTTTCTTTTCACCATATTTATACGGTAGATTACATTAATGGACTTTCATATGTTCTCCCGTCTCTGCATCTCTGGGGTGAAGCCTACTTGATCATGTGGATGATTTTTTTGTATTTGTTCTTAGATTTGTTTGTAAGCATTTATTGAGTATTTTTACATCAATGTTCATTAGGAAAATTGGTCTGCAATTCACTTTCTTTGTTGAATCTTTGTGTGGCTTTGGTATCAGGTTTACTATAGCCTAATAAAATGAATTTGGCAATGTTCCTTCTGTTTCTACATTGTGGAATGATTTGAGGTGTTTTTGCATTAGTTTTTCTTTGAAGATCTGCAAGAATTCTGTGCTAAAACTGTCTGGCCCTAGGCTTTTTTGGTTGGGGGACTTTTAATGACTGTTTCTATTTCCTTAGTGGTTATAAGTCTATTAAGTAGTTTATCTGATCTTAATTTAACTTTGGTAAGTCCTGCATAGAGATAAAATCATACATGTGAAGTACATGTTTTTGAGGAATGAACTAAAGATTCTTTGGATTACCTCTTTGTTGTTATGTTCCCTTTTAATTTCTGATTTGATAATTTACATATTATGTCTATGTGTTTTAGTGGTTTGGCTAAGGGTCTATCTATCTTGCTGATTTTCTTAAATAACCAACTCTTTGTTTCATTATTTATTTGCATTGTTCTCTTTGTTTCTATTTAACTGATTTCAGCCCTCAGTTTGATTAATTTCTTCCATCTACTCCTCTTGAGTGTGTTTGCTTTTTTTTCTACAGTTTTCAAGTGTCTTGTTAAGTTGGTATTGTGAGATGTCTCCAATTTCTTTATGAAGGCTGCATGCTATGAGCTTTCCTCTTGGCACTCTTTCATTGTGCCCCATAAGTTTGGGAATATTGTGCATTTTTTCATTAAATTCTAGGAAGTCTTAAATTTCTTTATTCCTGCTTTGGCCCAGTGGTCATTTAGTAGAGAGGGTTGTTAGGTTCTGTAAGTCTGGATGCTTTCTCATTTTCGTTGGTTCTGAAATAGAGATTTAATCAAAGATGGTGTGATAGTATACAAGGGGCCATTTCAATACTTTTTGAACCTGTTGATACTGCTTTTATGACCTAGTATGTGGCCACTTTTGGAGAAAGTTCCATGAAGTGCTGAGATGGAAGCATATTATTTTGTGTTTGGGGTGAAATATTCCATAGGTATTGATGAGGTCTATTTGGTTCACAACATCTGTTAGCTCCATTATTTCTCTGTTTAGTTTTTGTCTAGACGGCATGTCCATTGGTGAGAATAGGGTTTTGATGTCTCCAACAATTAATGTGTGAGGTTCTATATGTGATTTAAACTTTAGTAATATTTCTTTTGCAAACGTGGATGCCATTGCATTTGGTGCATAGATGTTAAGGATTGAGATGTCCTTCCCCATCTAATTTTGGTTGGAAGTCTATTTTTGTTAGATATTAGAATAGCTATACCAGCTTGCTTCTTAGGGCCATTTGCCTAGAAAATCTTTTCCCAATCCTTTATTCTGACATAATATCTATTTTTTTTATGTTGAGGTATGTTTCTTGCATGCATCAGAAGGATAGATCCTGTTTTTATATCTATCTGTATCTGTTATCCTATCTTTCTATTGGGAAAATGAATCCAGTGATATTGAGAGATTATTAATGACCAAAGGTGGTTAATTTTGTTATTTTGTGTACTGATTGGATTTGTGCCAACTTGTCACAATCAGTGAGAAAGGAGCCTCAATTGATAAAAATGCCTTTATGAGATCCAGCTGTAAGGCATTTTCTCATTTAGTGATCAGTGGGGATGGGCTCAGGCCACTGACAGTGGTCCTGGTCCTGGGTTCTACCAGAAAGCAGCCTGAGCAATCCAGGAGAAGCAGACCCCTCTATGGCCTCTGCATTACCACCTGCCTCCAAGTTCCTACCATGTTTGAGTTCCTGTCCTAACTTACTTCAGTGTTGAACAGAAATGTGGAAGTATAAGCTGAATAAACCCTTTCCTTCTAACTTGCTTTTGCTTGTAGCAATATTAACTCTATCTAAAATGTTTTGGAGGTGGCGGTGGTGGTAACCATGTGTGTGTTCCCTTCTTTTGGTTTTGCTGGTGTGAGATTATTTATTTCCTGTATTTTCATGGGTGTAACTAACCTCCTTTGGTTGGAGTTTTCCTTCTGGGATCTTCAGTAGGGTTGGATTTGTAGATAAATACTGTTTATTTCATTTTGTCATGGAATATCTTGTCTCCTCCATCTGTGGTGACTGAAAGTTTTGCTGGGTATAGTCCTCTGGATGACATCTGTGGTCTCTTAGAGTCTGCAAGACATCTTCCCAGGCCCTTCTAGCTTTTAGAGTCTCCATTGAGAAGTCACATATAATCCTAACAGGTTTGCCATTATATGTTTTCCTTCGTAACTTTTAATATTCTTTCTTTGTTCTGTATGTTTAGTGTTTTGATTATTTTGTGGTGATCTGAGGCATTCTTTTCTGGTCCAACTTATTTGGTTTTCCGTAAGCTTCTTAGACATTCATAAGCATGATCTTCTCAAGCTTAGGTTTGGGATAACTATAGAGGTAGGTGCTGGTTTCTGAGTTTGTCTTTGTTGGGTAGGTGTTTTGTTCCTTGTTTTCTGTTTCTTCTTTGGTCTTCTGGTCTTTATGGTCTATATATATGGCATCCAGTGTCATCTCTGGTCCACAGGGAGTCTTCATCAAAGTCAGGGTGACCTTTGGTTCAATGAACAGTCTCAGTTTTTCTGACCAGAGTGGGCTACACCTGTTTTGGTTGATGTGGCCTGAACCTGAGCAACCAGTATTTGTTCATGTAGGAGTAGGGATCACAGCATGGGAGGGGACAAACAGTGGGCAGGAAGGAGTATCAGTGGCTTGGGTCTTTGAGATCTGAACCAATAATGTGGGAGGGTTCAAAGAGCAGGTAGGGCTCTTATCTATTCTTACTGGCATGATTTGCAACTGAGCATCAGATATCAGTCCAAGGTAGGGGTGAGGACATGGCAACTGAGATGGGAAGGTCTGGTGAAGTAGTAGAAAGCAGTATCATGTGGGTGGGTCTTTGGAATCTGAACCTGCCCTTCCCTGCCCTTCCTTGCCCTTCCCTGCCCTTCACATCACCATGTCTATACTCCAGAATTCTACATAAAAAAGCCATTATCTGTAATATTTTCCTTGAACTTTTCATTTATGTTTATATACATACAGAGTGTTTTGCCAACATATATGTCTGGGCATGAAATGGGTGCCTGAAGTCAGCAGAGACTACAAGAAGCAACTGATACCCCCTGGAACTGGAGTTCCAGATGATTGTAAGTAGTTGTGTGGGTTCTGGGAATCAAACTTGGGTCTTCTAGAAGAGCAGCCAGGCCTTTTATCCCCTAAGCCATCTCTCCAGCCCCTTCTTTGGATTTTTACTACTAATATTTTATGAATATAGTGCATTGCACTAGTCTAATAAATAATTTGTTTTCTGCATTAGTTCTTTCATGAGTGTGCTCATTTTACAAATTATGAATCAATTAATTTGAAATATTAATGGTATAAAATTCAGTGTGTATTCGTGGTGATTATCTATGAGAGGATGTCAGATCCCAGGCCCAATTATGTGTACTTACTGAAAACACATTCACAAATGAATAGGACTCAAGATCATGAGTTCTATTAATTTTAATGTTCCCAAGATGAGTCAGAATTTTTAAAGAAAATGGCTCATTTGCTTAGATCTCTAGCTTTGGAAGTTGTTTTAAATTAGTGAAATTGGATGTCCTGAAATGTGTAAGTTGATGTAGAGTTTTCTTTCCACTTGTGATGATCCTTTCAGTGATTAAAGAGGCTCTTAATTTTATTTTAATATTAAATAAAAACTTTCCCTCAACATTTAATATTTTAATTTAATATGTATGCTTTGCCTTGCATTATTCAGTTCAAAATTGTGTTTCATCTATTAAAGAGTGAAATTCATTAGTGTTCTAATATCTCTGTGAATTGCTGCATCATTTCCTTACTGCTCAAACCTAAAATATTATGTGACAATAAATATTTAAGAGGATAGATTCCACAGCAATTTTGGATGATAACATTTACCATAATGAAGGAAAATATTATAATAAATATGAATTAAAATCTGGTTCAGCAGAAAATTGAATATCCTCAGTTGCCTCTAAATTTTAGTAAGATATGTTGATGTGAGAAACACAATCTTGTACAAATTTATTATCCAGAGAAATAGCCAAAGTCAAATGTAAGTTGGTTTAGACACTCAATGTTTCTTAATTCCTAACATTTATTTTGTTATTCATAAACAAATTCAGCTACATGTGACTCTACAACTATATATCTACTAAGAAAATTGTGGTATGATTTAATGTGGTCTTTATCTGGTTTTATTTTATATAAGAATTTATGAAGAATTAATGTACATAGAAATGCATGCGCGCGCGCGCGCGCGCACACACACACACACACACACACACACACACACACACAGAGTTTTTATAGAAAGAATCTCCCCAGAAGATTGGTGTATTAAAGATTTTGTTCCCAGCTAGTATAGTATTCTATTGACAAGTTAATTTCCATCAGTAGATTAATACAATGGAGAGTTCTGATCTACTAGTAGGTAGGGCCTAGTTGGAAAGAGTAGAATAATAGCCATGTTTCTTTGAAGCGTATAACTTTTGTCGCTTTCTCTCTCTCTCTCTCTCTCTCTCTCTCTCTCTCTCTCTCTCTCTCTCTCTCTCTCTCTCCCCTCTGTCTCTGTCCCTCTGTCTCTCTGTCTTTCTGTGTCTCTGTCTTTCTGACTCTGTTTCTCTCTCCTTTCCTCCTCTCTCTCTCTCTCTCTCTCTCTCTCTCTCTCTCTCTCTCTCTCTCTCTCTTGTGTATGTGTATGTGTGTTTGTTAAATGTATGTCCTGTTCATCATTCTTAGACATCAGAGAAGTGCAAATTAAACTTTACTGAGACTCCATCTGATCACATCCCAATGATTAGCATCAAAAGAACAAAAACAAAAATAGCAAATGCTATTGAAGATATGTGGAAAGAGGAATCCTTAAACACACTAGAGGCAGTGTGATCTTATATAGCCACTGTGTAATGAATATGACGGTTTCCCAAAAGACAAAAAGCAAATCTTCCAAGCTATGCTATTTATGGATACATAGACACTCCTCTGTGCACGAGTCACAATAGTAAGGAAACGGAAGCAGCTTACGTGCCCATCAAGAGTTGCATAAAGAAATGTTGGGAGCAATGCCCTTAAAACCTTCCATTATTGATGTTAATATAATAGTTAAAGTTAAGTATGACTGGGTTCATGGAAAATCCCCAGCCAGCTGCAGAAGACGAATACAAATCTGGTGGTCAGGATGCTCAGTGATATGACAAACCTGTGACCTTTCTGAGAAACCAACATCCTGTTGACATCAGCTGACCACAAGAGTACTGTGTCCTTGGCTTGTATAGATGCTTCCCACTTCCCCCTTCCCTCTGTTACCCCTGCTATGGTATAAATTCAGCCTTGGGAAAAAAATAAATTTGTCACCTTGACCAGATTCTTGTCTTGGCATCCTTCGCATCTCATGTCCCCCATTCTCTTCCAGGTACCCTCTGCACCTTGTTGACTGTCCTGCAGGACGGAACAACTGGACAGAACAAAGAAGATGTATTGCATATACTCAATGAAATTTCATGAAGCCATAAAGAAAAGAATGAAATCATGTGCTGTGACAATAGCTCAGACAGTAGTTGATAAAGTATTAACAGGATTCCATAAATCTGATTCCCGGCACTTATGTAAAGCAAACAAACAAACAAACAAACAAAAAAAACCAAACTGCCTGTGTCAATGAATTAAGGAGGCAGAGAAGACAGGAGAATCCTTGGGGTCAGCCTCACCAAATTGGCAAACTGTAGATCCAAGGAAGAGAGATATTGTCTCAAAAAGTAAGATAGAAAGCTTCTGAGAAACAAGCTCAATATTAACCCCTGGCCACCATATGCACACACACACACACACACACACACACACACACACACACACACACACACATATGTACTTTCACTTGCAAACACACATGCAGAAAAACATATGCATATACGAAAAAGAAAAATGAAACCATGGCCTTTGCAAGAAAATAGATGAAAGTAGAACTCATTATATTCAGTAAAGTAAGCAGATTCAGAAAGGCAAATACCACATTTTCTCTCATATGCAAAATCCGAATTGAGATCAATATATATCTCTGCACATATATACCATGCACTCTGAGTTTTTTATCTTAGCCATTCTTACTGCTGTGAGGTGGAATCTCAGGATTGTTTTGGTTTGCATTACCCTGATGACTAAGGATGTTGAGCATTTCTTTAGGTACCACTCAGCCATTCAATATTCCTCAGCTGGTAATTCTTTGTTTACCTCTGTACCCCATTTTAATAGGGTTCTTTGGCTCTCTGGGGTGTAACTTCTTTTTTTTTTTTTTTAATATTTACTTGTATTCTACTATTTGGGTTTATTTTATGTATGGGTTTTCATTAATCATTAATTATATCTCAGGAATTCTCCTTGCGTTTTCTTAATTCCATGTGAGCAGTTAAATATAAGTATGAAAAGATTCATATACAAGTCCTCCATTTTCTTAGTTTAGTATCACTTTGACATACAAGCATATCGACATGTTAAAAATAAGGATGTTCAAATCATATAATGAAAAGACCTGAAAATTTCCATGAAAAAATAAATTCTGCTCTTTTTTTTTTTATTATTATTATTATTAACTTGAGTATTTCTTATATACATTTCGAAAGTGTTATTCCCTTTCCCGGTTTCGGCAAACATCCCTCTCCCCCTCCCTTCCTTATGGGTGTTCCTCCCAACCCTCCCCCATTGCTGCCCTCTCCCCAACAGTCTAGTTCACTAGGGGTTCAGTCTTAGCAGGACCCAGGGCTTCCCCTTCCACTGGTGCTCTTACTAGGATATTCATTGCAACCTACGAGGTCAGAGTCCAGGGTCAGTCCATGTATAGTCTTTGGGTAGTGGCTTAGTCCCTGGAAGCTCTGGTTGGTTGGCATTGCTGTACATATGGGGTCTTGAGCTCCTTCAAGCTCTTCCAGTTCTTTCTCTGATTCCTTCAACAGGGGTCCTGTTCTCAGTTCAGTGGTTTCCTGCTGGCATACGCCTCTGTATTTGCTGTATTCTGGCTGTGTCTCTCAGGAGCGATCTGCATTCACATTTTGATCATCCGTCTTGAGTTTCATTTGTTCTAGGCATCTAGGGTAATTCAAGCATTTGGGCTAATAGCCACTTATCAATGAGTACATACCATGTATGTCTTTCTGTGATTGGGTTAGCTCACTCAGGATGATATTTTCCAGTTCCAACCATTTGCCTACGAATTTCATAAAGTCATTGTTTTTGATGGCTGAGTAATATTCCATTGTGTAGATGTACCACATTTTCTGTATCCATTCCTCTGTTGAAGGGCATCTGGGTTCTTTCCAGCTTCTGGCTATTATGAATAAGGCTGCGATGAACATAGTGGAGCACGTGTCTTTTTTATATGTTGGGGCATCTTTTGGGTATATGCCCAAGAGAGGTATAGCTGGATCCTCAGGCAGTTCAATGTCCAATTTTCTGAGGAACCTCCAGACTGATTTCCAGAATGGTTGTAGCAGTCTGCAACCCCACCAACAATGGAGGAGTGTTCCCCTTTCTCCACATCCTCGCCAGCATTTGCTGTCACCTGAGTTTTTGATCTTAGCCATTCTCACTGGTGTGAGGTGAAATCTCAGGGTTGTTTTTGATTTGCATTTCCTTATGACTAACGATGTTGAACATTTCTTTAGGTGTTTCTCAGCCATTCGGCATTCCTCAGCTGTGAATTCTCTGTTTAGCTCTGAACCCCATTTTTTAATAGGGTTATTTGTCTCCCTGCTGTCTAACTTCTTCAGTTCTTTGTATATTTTGGATATAAGCCCTCTATCTGTTGTAGGATTGGTAAAGATCTTTTCCCAATCTGTTGGTTGCCGTTTTGTCCTAACCACAGTGTCCTTTGCCTTACAGAAGCTTTGCAGTTTTATGAGATCCCATTTGTCGATTCTTGATCTTAGAGCATAAGCCATGGGTGTTTTGTTCAGGAAATTTTTCCAGTGCCCATGTGTTCCAAATGCTTCCTAGTTTTTCTTCTATTAGTTTGAGTGTATCTGGTTTGATGTGGAGGTCCTTGATCCACTTGGACTTAAGCTTTGTACAGGGTGATAAGCATGGATCGATCTGCATTCTTCTACATGTTGACCTCCAGTTGAACCAGCACCATTTGCTGAAAATGCTATCTTTTTTTCCATTGGATGGTTTTGGCTCCTTTGTCAAAAATCAAGTGCCCATAGGTGTGTGGGTTCATTTCTGGGTCTTCAATTCGGTTCCATTGGTCTATCTGTCTGTCTCTGTACCAATACCATGCAGTTTTTATCACTATTGCTCTGTAATACTGCTTGAGATCTGGGATAGTGATTCCCCCTGAAGTCCTTTTATTGTTGAGGATAGTTTTAGCTATCCTGGGTTTTTTGTTATTCCAGATGAATTTGCAGATTGTTCTGTCTAACTCTTTGAAGAATTGGATTGGTATTTTGATGGGGATTGCATTGAATCTGTAGATCGCTTTTGGTAGAATGGCCATTAACTTCTTGAGTTCTTTGTATATATTGGATATTAGCCCTCTATCAGATGTAGGAAGGTAATGATCTTTCCCCAATCTGTTGGTTGCCATTTTGTCCTAATGTCAGTGTCCTTTGCCTTACAGAAGTTTTATAGTTTTATAGGTACCATTTGTCAATTCTTGATCTTAGAGCATAAGTCATTGGTGTTTTGTTCAGGAAATTTTCCCCAGGGCCCATGTGATCAAGACTCTTCCTCACTTTTTCTTCTGTTAGTTTGAGTGTATTTGGTTTGATGTGGAGGTCCTTGATCTAGTTGGACTTAAGCTTTGTACAGGGCAATAAGAATGGATTGATTTGTATTCTTCTAACTGCTGACCTCCAGTTGAACCAGCAAAATTTGTTGAAAATGCTATCTTTTTTCCATTGGATGGTTTTAGCTCCTTTGTCAAAGAGCAAGTGACCATAGGTATGTGAATTATTTTCTGGGTCTTCAATTCTATTCCACAGATCTACTTGACTGTCCTTGTTCCAATACATGCAGTTTTTATCACTATTGCTCTATAATACTACTTGAGGTCAGGGATGTTGATTCCCCCAGAAATTCTTTTAGTGTTGAGTATAGTTTTTGCTATCCTGGGTTTTTTGTTATTTCAAATGAATTTGCAAATTGCCCTTTCTAGCTCTATGAAGAATTGAGTTGGAATTTTGATGGGGATTGCATTGAACCGTAGATTGCTTTTGGCAAAATGGCCATTTTTACTGTATTAATCCTGCCAATCCATGAGCATGGGAGTTCTTTCCATCTTCTAAGATCTTTTTTAGTTTCTTTCTTCAGAGATTTGAAGTTCTTATCATACAGATCTTTCACTTGCTTGGTTAGATGTCTCTAACCAAGGTATTTTCTATTATTTGGGACTATTGTGTTGGGTGTCATTTCTCTAATTTCTTTCTCAGCCTGTTTATGCTTTGAGTAGAGGGAGGCTACTGATTTATTTGAATTAATTTTATACCCAGCTACTTTGCTGAAGTTGTTTATTAAGCTTAGTAGCTCTCTGGTGGAACTTTTGTGCCACTTATGTATACTATCATATCATCTGCAAATAGTGATGCTTTCCCTTCTTCCTTTTCAATTTGTATCCCTTTGGCCTTCTTTCATTGTCTGATTGCTCTCACTAAGACTTCAAGTACTATATTGAAAAAGTAGTGAGAGAGTGGGCACCCTTGTCTAATCCATGATTTTAGTGGGATTGCTTCAAGTTTCTCTCCATTTAGTTTGATGTTAGTGACTCTTTTGCTCTATATTGCTTTTATTATATTTAGGTATGGGCCTTGAATTCCTGATCTTCCCAGGACATTTATCATGAAGCGGTGTTGAATTTTGTCAAATGCTTTCTCAGCATCTAATGAAATGATCTTGTGTTTTTTTCCTTTGAGTTTGTTTATACAGTGAATTATGTTGATGGTTTTCCATATATTGAACCATTCCTGCATCCCTAGGATGAAGCCTACTTGATCATGATGGATGGTCGTTGTGATGTGTTCTTGGATTCGGTTTGTGAGAATTTTATTGAGTATTTTTGCATCGATATTCGTAAGGGAAATTGGTCCAAAGTTCTCTTTCTTTGTTGGGTCTTTGTGTGGTTTAGGTAGAAGAGTAATTGTGGCTTATAGAAGGAATTTGGTAGTGCACCCTCTGTTTCAATTTTGTGGAATAGTTTGGATAGTATTGGTATTAGTTCTTCCATGAAGGTCTGATAGAATTCTGCACTAAACCCATCTGATGCTGGGCTCTTTTTGGTTGGGAGACTTTTAATGACTGCTTCTATTTCTTCGGGAATTATGGGGTTGTTTAGATGGTTTATCTTTTCCTGATTTAACTTTGGTGCCTGGTATTTGTCTAGAAAATTGTCCATCTCCTCCCGATTTTCCAGTTTTGTTGAAATAGGCTTTTGTAGTAGGATCTGATGATTTTTTGAATTTCCTCAGATTCTGTTGTTATGTCTCCCTTTTCATTTCTGATTTTGTTAATTTGTATACACTATCTGTGACCTCTGGTTAGTCTGGCTAAGGGCTTATCTATCTTCTTGATTTTCACAAATAACCAGCTCCTAGTTTTGTTGATTCTTTGTATAGTCCTTTTTGTCTCTACTTGGTTGGTTTCAGCCCTGAGTTTGATTGTTTCCTGTCTTCGTCTACTCTTGTGTGTATTTGCTTGTTTTGTTCCAGAGCTTTTAGGTGTGCTGTTAAGCTGCTAATGTATTCTCTCTCCTGTTTCTCTTTGGTGGCACTCAGAGCTGTGAGTTTTCCTCTTAACACTACTTTCATTGTGTCCTATAAGTTTGGGTATGTTGTGCCTTCATTTTCATTAAATTCTAAAAAGTCTTTAATTTCTTTCTTATTTCTCCCTTGACCAAGATATCATTGAGTAGATCTTATAAAGATAATAGAGGCCTTTAAAGAGGAAATTAATAAATTCCTTAAAATGTACAGTTAAATACAATCAAACAGGTAAAGAAAATGAATAAAACTGTTCAAGTCCTGAAATTAGAAATAGAAGCAATAATGGAAACACAAACTGAGGGAATACTGGAGATGAAAACCTAGGGAAGAGAACTGGAACTACAGATGTAAGCATCACCAACAGAATATATGAGATGAAGGAGAAAAGGAATAGAAGATGCAATTGAACAAATCTACACATTGATTAAAGAAAATACTAAATCTAAAAATGTTCATGATGAGAAAAATCTGGGACATAATCAAATGACCAGACTTAAGAATAATAGGAATAGAAAGATTTCCAACAACAAGTCCCAGAAAATATCTTCAACAAAAATTAAAGAAGAAAATTTCCTTAACCAGAAGAAATATGTGCCTATATACATACATGAAGCTTATGGAACATAAAATACTACAAAAGAAAACTCTCTTGTCACACGGTAATTAAAACACCAAATGTACACAACAAAGAAAGAATATTAAAAGCTGCAAAGGAAAGCGGTCAAGTAACACAAAGGCATACCTGTCAATTTACAACAAATTTTTCAACAGAGACTCTAAATACCAAAAGGCCCTGCATGGAGTTCTTGCATACTCTTAGACCACAAATGTCATCCAAGATGACTATACCCAGCAAAATATTCAGTCACTGTAAGTGGACCAAAGAAGATATTCAACAACAAAACCAAATTTAAACAATACCCACAAATCCAGAACTATAGAAGATACTAGAAAAAAACCTCCAACCGAAGGATGCTACTAACTACAACCATGGAAATACAGAAAATAAGTTACCCCACAATAGCAACAAAAACACACACACACCACCACCACCACCGCCGCCACCACCACCACCACCACACTACCAACAACATTAAAATAACAGGAATTAACATTCATTGGTCATTAATGTCTCTCAACACTAATGGGTTCAGTTTCCCAATAACAAGACACAGACTAGCAGAGTAGATATGAAAACAGGATTCATTATTCTGCTGCAAAGAAGAAGCACACCTCAGCAACAAAGATGGACATTGCCTCAGAGTAAAAGGTTCTCTAACCAAACAGACCCAAAATGCAAGCTGGAGTAGCCAGTCTAATACCTAACAAAGTAGACTTCCAATAAAAGTTAGAGATGGGGAAGGACACTTCATACTCATCAAAGGAAAAAGTACACCAAGATGCCCTCTTAATTCTAAATTTCTATGCTCCAAACACTCACAAAGGAAACATTACCAAAGCTTAAATCACACATTAAACCTCACACATTAAAAATGGGAAATATCAATGCCACACTGTCACCAATGAGCATGCTATCCAGACAGAAGCTAAATGAAGAAATACATGGTGATGTTATAAACTAAATAAACAGAAATTTACAAAATATTTGACCCAAACAGAAAAAAATATACTTCCTTCTCAGCTCATCATGGAACTGTCTTTAAAGTGACCACATAAAAGTCACAAAGGAAGTCTCAACGGATATGGGAAAATTGAAATAACCTCCTGGATCTTATCAGACCACTATGTATTAAAGCTGAAATTCAACCACAGAAACAAGAGAAAGCCTGCAAACACAGGGAAACTGAGCAATTCTCTATTTCATGACCACTGGGTCAGGGAAGAAACACAGAAAGAAATTAAAGACTTTCTGGAATTCAATGAATATGAACACACAACATACCTATGCTTATGGGACACAGTGAAAGCAATGCTAAGGGGAAAGTTCATAGCACTCAGTGCTTTCATAAAGAAATTGAAGAGCTCTCATACTAGCAATTTAAAAGCAAAATCATCCAAAAGGAATGGATGGCAGGAAATAATCAAACTCATGGCTGAAATCAAAATTAGAAACAAAGAGAACAACACAATGAATCAATGAAACTAAGAGCTGGTTCTTTGAGAAAATTAGCAAGATGAACAAATATTTAAGCAAACTATCAAGATGACAGACAGACAGTACCCTAATCATTAAAATCAGAAAGGAAGGGGACGTAACAACAAATACTAGGGAAATCCAAAGAATCATTAGTTCTTACTTCAAAAGCCTGTACTCTACAAAATAGGAAAATCTAATCCAAATGGATGATTTTCTTGGTAGAGTCCACTCACCAAAGTTAAATCAAGATCAAGTAAACAACTTAAATAGTCCTATAACTCCTAAGAAAATAGAAGCCCTGATTTAAAGTTTCACAAACAAACAAACAAACAAAACCAGGGCCAGATGGTTTTAGGGGAGAATTTTACCAGTCTTTCAATATCAATACTCTGCAAAATAAAAACAGAAGGAAATAGCCAAAGTCATCCTATGATGCCATAGTCATTCTGATAGCTAAACCACAAAACTCAATGAAGGAGAATTTCAGACCACTTTCACTTAGGAACTTTGATGTTCAATAAAGTACCTGCAAACCAAATCCAGGAACACGTTAAAAACATCATCCTCCATGATAAAGTAGGCTTCATCCCAGGGATTTAGGGATGGTTCAACATATGAAAAATCCATCAATGCAATCCATCATATTAATGAACTGAAAGGAAAAAACACAATCATTTTATTAGATGCTGAAAAGGCTTTTGACCAAAAAAGAAACCTCTACATGCTAAAAGCCTTGGAGAAATCAAAGATACAAGGTCTACACCTAAACATAATAAAGGCAATGTACAGCAAGCCAAGAACCAACATCAAATTAAATAGAGAAAAATTTAAAGAATTACACTAAAATCAGCAACAAGACAAGGCTTCCCACTCTGTATATATTCAACATAGTATGTGAAGTTCTAGCTAAAGCAATAATAGAAT
This sequence comes from Rattus rattus, assembly GCF_011064425.1. Taxonomy (NCBI): domain Eukaryota; kingdom Metazoa; phylum Chordata; class Mammalia; order Rodentia; family Muridae; genus Rattus; species Rattus rattus. Next base: position 79,180,990 of record NC_046165.1, on the reverse strand, counting down.
TGAAGGAGAAAGGGGGGATCCATATTGGAAAAGAAGTATTCAAAGTATTGCTATTTGCAGATGATAAGATAGCATCCATAAATGACCCTGAAAATTCTACCAGCAAACATGTACAGCAGATAAATACCTTCAGCAAAGTGGCCAGATAAAAAAATCAATTTTAAAAATTAGTACAAAAGATAAATGGTCTGAGAAAGAAATTAGGGAAGCAACACCTTTTACAATAGCCACAAATACTGTAAAATATCTTAGGGTAACTCTAACCAACCAAGTGAAAAACATGTATGACAAGAACTTCAGGTCTCTGAAGAAAGAAAGTAAAGAACCTATCAGAAGATTGAAAGATCTCCTGTGGTCAGTGAGCTGTAGAATTAACATAGTAAAAATGGCCATCTAACCAAAAGCAATCTACAGATTCGATTCAATTCCCATCAAAATTCCAACACAATTCTTCACAGACTTTGAGAGGACAATTTTCAGCTACATATGTAAACAAACAACAATAACAACAAATAGAATAGTTTAAAAATTCCTGAACAACAAAAGAACTGCTGGAGGTATCACCATCCCTGATCTTAATCTGTACTACAGAGCAATAGTAATAAAAACCCCATGGTATTGGCTTCAAAACATACAGGTTGATCAAAGTAATAGAATCTAAGACCCAGAAATAGTCCTACACACCTATAAAAATTTGCTTTTTTGACATAGAAGTTAAACCGATACACTGGAGAAAAAGAAAGCATCTTCAATAAATAGTGCTGGACTAACTGGATGTCTGAATGTAGAAGAATGAATATATATATATATATATATATATATATATATATATATATATCTGCAAAAACTTAAGTCCGAGTGGATCAAAGACTTCAATAAAATTGGACACACTAAATCTAATAGAAGAGAAAATGGGGAACTGTCCTGAATACATTGGCACAGGAGAAAAATTCCCGAACCAATAGCTCAAGCACTAAGATCAACAATTAATAAATGGGACCTTATGAAACTGAAAATCTTCTGCAAGTCTAAGGACAAAATGACAGCCTACAGAATGGGAGTAGATCTTTATGGACCATATATCTGAAAGAGGGCTAATGTTTGGGACCCTGGGACAAGTGGCACTTCAGAACTGCCAACTGTGACCCCTAGGTCCCCTTTAGCCTGCACCAAAGGGCATGCCCTCCTCCAATACTTAAAACATTTGATTCCTATAGTAACCATAAAAACAAAAGCTGGAACAAAGCCCAGATGGAGCTCAGCTACTGCTTACATCAATCTTGTCCCTTCTGCTAACAAAGTGACCTAAAATGCAACACCATTTTTATGCTGATTAATATTGTTTATACTGTTCTACACCCATAATGCCTGGCCTCTGATCATCAAATCATTGATGCACATAATGAAGCATGACCAAAGAGAGATAAAGGTTGATAAGAACAAATCTTTGGAGAGTTCAGGTACTGTGTTTATCAGATGTGCCTTTTCAACTTTGTGATAAATAAATTAAAGGAAGTAGTATAAAATTTGGAAAATAAGGAACATTAGAAAATATAGAAATATAAGCTGAGAACTGTATTAGTTCATTTTTTGGTGCTATAGCAAAATATATGAAAGATCATTTATAAGTGATAGGGGTATATTTACCTTGTGGTTCAAGAATTGAAACAGAGAAACCTTGCCAGCTTGGTTCTTTCTTACTCTTACAAAGACATTATGGGGTCCAACTCTCATAATGTTGTCTAATTCTAATTCCTTCCTTATGACCTCTCTTCTAAACACCAATAACCCATCCACAGAAGATTAGGTTTTCAATGCACAGTCTTTTGAGTTGAGGTATTCCAAGCATAGCAAGAATCTATCAGAAATGACAACGTGAAAAACAGACTCCCCAACAAAATATTCCTAGGTTGCTCATGCCCTTTCAAATATTTGTCTTTAAATTACATTATATCTAGATAAATCAACAAAAGCTATACAAAAATACGAAGTCAGGAGTGACAATTAGAAGTGCTAAGTAAACCCAAAGACTATACATGGACTGACCCTGGACTCTGACCTCGTAGGTTGCAATGAATATCCTAGTAAGAGCACCAGTGGAAGGAAGCCCTGGGTCCTGCTAAGACTGAACCCTAGTGAACTAGACTGTTGGGAGAGGGCAGCAATGGGGGAGGGTTGGGAGGAACACCCATAAGGAAGGGAGGGGAGGGGATGTTTGTCCGGAAACCGGGAAAGGGAATAACACTCGAAATGTATATAAGAAATACTCATGTTAATAATAATAAAAAAAAAAAAAAAAAAAAAAAAAAGTGCTAAGTAAGGTAGTGTACCCCACCCCCCCAAAAAAACAGGAAAAGAGTCAAGAGAAGGGAGTCAGTAGAACAAATGAGTAAAGAACAAAAAATGGTGGACTAAAATTCACCCAAATGAATGATCATATTAACTGTAATAATAATTAACTGTAAACAGACTAAGCACTCCATGTAAAAGCCAACCTATGATCGGAATAGATTTTAAATAACAAGAACAAACTATGCTGTGTCGATGGAAATACACAGTGACAGTTGGGTTTGGTTATCAACTGTCAACTTTGATTACTGTGTTAAAAGGTTAGTGAAATGTCCTCATATGTCTCTGGGTATTTCCAGAGTCTAATGCACAGCACAGTGAGACAGGACAGGAAAAGTCTGCCTTGAAGCGGGGTGATACCCTCAAACAAAGCGGGTAGACTGCCTATATAGAAATGGGAAGACAGGGGTTACTAGTTTTGGTTTTATTTTTGTTTTCATTTTTCTAAAAGAGGACCTCACAGGATAGCACTGGACTACAGGTCACTTTGTAAGTGAGGCTGGTTTCAAACTCTTGGCAGCTTTTCTGCCTCAGCTTCTTGAGTGCTGGGATTATAGACCTGAGCCACTGAACCAAAAATAATAGTGACTGTACCTATCCCTGCTGCCAACTCCTGACATTAAGCTCCTGTTTCTTTGACCATTTAACATGAACTTAAGAGCAGTGATTCTCCAGGTAACTTCTAGCCTTCAATAGATAGATGATAGATAGATAGATAGATAGATAGATAGATAGATAGATAGATAGATAGATGATAGATAGATGATTGATAGATAGATAGATGATAGATATAGAGATAGATGATAGATAGATAGGTGATAGATATAGAGATAGATAGATAGATGATAGATAGATAGATAGATGATAGATAGATAGATGATAGATATAGAGATAGATGATAGATAGATAGATGATAGATAGATAGATAGATGATGGATAGATAGATAGATGATAGATAGATAGATAGATAGATAGATAGATGATAGATAGATGATAGATAGATACATAGATGATAGATATAGAGATAGATAGATAGATAGGTAGATAGATAGATAGATAGATAGATAGATGATAGATAGATACATAGATAGATAGATCTATAGATAGAATTGAAATATAAAGAATGGCAAATGCATAAAGAAAAATCAAAAAAGCTTTCATTTAAATTCTATAGGTAAGAACATCGTTGGCTTCTAAGTAAAAGCTAAGGATCTAAGTGATGCGCATTTTGAGGCAAAGAAATGAGGACAAATGCTGTGTTTTCTCCAAATAAAGAAAGAAAGAAAAAATTTAAATTCTACTATGTCCTTTGCCAAGAAAACTGAGTTCTGGTAGGAAGATTCATTCTCAGCAGTAAACACCCTGTAATATTCTGGATTCCTGTGATTAGATGATATTCATTTGCATTACATGTGCCCAACCCTCAGACTCTGTGTTCCTTATCCATGGATTCAGTCAATTATAAATGACCATCTTTACTAAATATGTCAAGATTCTTCTTTTTGTGTCATTGCGTCTAAGAAACAAAGACAACATAGCAACTATTTATACATCATTTATATTGTATACAGAATTATAAGTAATCTAGGGATGATTTAAAGTTTATAAGAGAATCACATAGGTGACATACAATGCTGTTATTTTATGTAAGGGATATGAGCATCTATAATCCATGGGTTACCTGAAATGCCACTCACATACTAAGAAACACACACACACACACCCACACACACACACACACACACACAAGCACTTCCAAGAAAAAAATAACAACATATATAAATAATTAAATTATATTGATTTGAGGTAATACTTTCATAAGAAGTATTCAAGCTTGAGCAAACAATAAAAACTCTCCAACCAAGGGAGTGCTCTATTTACCCTTCAATGACCATAGAATGCTGAGGTATGGTTTGGATCTAAAATCTTCAACATAGCAGGATGTATTCAATACTTATTCCCCTAGCTAATGGCCCTATTTTGACAGGCTATGTCATTATTGGAAGGTAAACCCTTGACATTCGCCAAGGTATCTACAAGCCCTCACCCAGTGTGGTGAAAAAATGCCCAGGAGCTAAGAAGAGTTTGCTCTCCACTTGGAAAGTGCAGTTACTAGAGTAACAAAGCATCAGTGAATTTTATGCTACCATGAACGTGATAGCTTGAAACAGGACAAACTTCACCTACGACATTCAATTTGAAAAACTGTTTGCTTAAATTTCTAAAGTGTTTATTTGTTTATCTGTTTGTTTGTTTTTGTGAAGAACTATTCCTGAGACCCTGCTCCAGTGTTTTCAGTGTCTTCAAAGGCAGTCATTTGCATCAATTTTGGGTAATTATTTCTGCATAGCCACACATATCTCAAAGAGCGTACCTATATTGTTATTTTGATTTTCCAGTTATTTCTCACTTTGGCTGATAACTGTTTGTCGCCTGCTCTTCCTGTTTCACACTCACTGTAAATGTATTTCCCAGCATTATTACAGTTATGTAGAAGACATCAAAAATTATGATTATTAATATTACAGTGATAGAAACACTACCCTTAGATGTGCTATGAAATGAACTGGGTTTGTTTTGTTTGAATTTCCTATTTCCCCCTCTGGTGCTAATAATTTTGCTACCATTTAATTGTTTGTTTTCTATTCATACAGTTATTGCTAATACATGTCATTTTTTTAAATTGATACATTTATTTATTTATGCTTTATCCTCATCACAGCTTTCCTTTCTTTCTCTCCCCCCAGTCTCTCCCCCTCAGCTCCCCTGCAACCCATGCACCCTTCTTCCCTTTCTCCTCAGAAAAGGAGGCCTCCCATAGATAACGACCAACCTTGGAATATCAATTTAGTAGAACTAGGAACATCTTCTCCTATTGAGGGAAGACACAGCAGCCCAAGAAGGGAAAGAGATCCAAAGCAGGCAACACTGTCAGAGACAGCCCCTGCTTTTGCTGTTAGGAATCCCACCTGAAGACCCAGCTGCACAACTGTTACATGTGTACTGAGGGCATAGGTCAGTCCTATGCATGCTCTCTGGCTGACAGTTCAATCTCTGTGAGCCCAAATGTGCCCAGGTTAGTTGATTCTTCTGTAGGTTTTCTTGTAGTGATCTTGACTCCTCTGTCTCTCCAATCCTTCCTCCCCACTATATTCAGGATTCTTCAAGTTTTCCACACGGCATTTGGCTGTGGGTATCTGGATCTTTTTCCATCAGTTTCTGGGCAGAGCTTCTCTGATGACAGTTGTATTAGGCTCCTATCTTCAAGTATAGCATAATATCATTAATAGTGTCAGCAGTAACCAGTAGAAGGGGAAGCCCTTGGTCCTGCTAAGACTGAACCCCCAGTGAACCTGATTGTTGGGGGGGGGGGGCAGTAATGGGGGAGGATGGGGAGGGGAACACCCATAGAAGGGGGAGGAGAGGCTAGGGGATGTTGGCCTGGAAACCAGGAAAGGGAATAACAATTGAAATGTAAATAAGAAATACTCAAGTTAATAAAGAAAAAAAATAGTGTCAGCAGTAAGCTCTTTCTAGTGTTATGCGTCTCAACAAGACCACTCATTGATTGGTTATTCTCACAATTTCTTCTCTATCTTTACCACTTCACATTTTGTAGGCAGGAAAATTGTGGATGGAGGGTTTTTTGGTTGGGTTGGTGTCACAATCCCTCCATTTGATGACTTTCCTCATTACAGGAGATGGCCATTTCAGGTTCCATATCAACTGCTAGGAGTCTTTGCTAGGATGATTATCCTAATAGATTTCTGGGAGTTTTCATTGTCCTAGGTTTCTAGCCCATCCCACAGATGCACCCCCCTCCATACCAATTTCAGTTCTTTCTTCCAGTACTCTCCTCTCCTCTTCTCTCTCTCTCTCTCTCTCTCTCTCTCTCTCTCTCTCTCTCTCTCTCCTCTCTCCTCTCTCCCTCTCTCCCTCTCTCCTCCCCACTTGATCCTTCTTACCCCCTCCCACATCCTCCCTCTCACCCAGTTCCTCCCCCTCCATCTTCCCTAAGTTTCTACTTCCTCTTTTCAATGAGATTTTAGCAACCCCCATTGGGCCTCCCATGTTCCTTAGCTTCTTTGGGAAGAAGCATGGTTATCCTTTACTTTGCGTACTAATATCTGTCGCGCGCCCAATGTCCCACCAGCAAGAACGACGCGCGGCAACAGGATTCTTCTGCGAACAAGCCTTTACTGTGTTACAGCTCTTCTTAGTGTTACAGCTCTTCTTAGTGTTACAACTCTTCTTAGTGTTACAACTCTTCTTAGTGTTACAGCTCTCTTGAACAGGGACCCCGAGCAGCAAAGTCGCTCGACTTATATACACAACAGTATGCTAATTATCTCTCAGGGATTGGTGGGGCATGGATCACCCCGCTACTTGTCCTCCAGGGATTGGCGGAGAATGAATCACCTCATTAGCATATTAACGGTCAACTGACACCTGGTGCATAAACCGCACATGTGCAGTACCGCTGTTCACCACTAGAGGGAGCCCTAGCAAGGGGACAAGCCTGCACATGCGCAGTAAGTTGTCGACATCCAGACAAGGCTGGATGTCGGCGCCATCTTTGTTTTGCCGCGCCGCTCTCTACAAATATCCACTTATAAGTGAGTAGATGCCACATTTATCTTTCTGGCTCTGAGTTACCTCACAGAGGATGATCTTTTCTGGTTCCATCCATTTGCCTGAAAGTTTCATGTCATTGATTTTAATACCTGAATAATATTGCATTGTGTAAATGTAACACATTTTCTTTATCCATTCTTTGGTTGAGGGACATCTAGGATTGTTGGGAGCTATGCCCTTAAAACCATCCATTATTGGTGGTAATATTATAGTTAGAGTTAAGTAAGATAAAATAGAAAAATGCTAAAATGAAAATAGAAAGACTGGGTTCATTAAGAGGTCAGGATGATGGAAAGTCCCCAGCCACCTGCAGAAGGCAAATACAAATCTGGTGGTCAGGTTGCCTAATGATATGACAAACTTGTGACCTTTCTGAGAAACCAATGTCCTGTTGACGTCAACCAATTGCCTGACCACAAAAGCACAGTGTCCTTGGCTTTCATAGATATTTCCTGCTTCCCCCCTCCCTCTGTTACCCCTGCTATGGTATAAATTCAGCCTTGGGAAAAAATAAAATTTGTTGCCTTGATCAGACTCTTGTCTTGGCGTCCTTCTCTGCCTCTCCTGTCCTCCATTCTCTCCTATGTGGTCCCCAACCTCTGCTGACTGCCCTGCAGGCCAGGGCATAGGTTATTTCCAGTTTCTGGCTATTACAAATAAAGCTGCTATGAACAGCTGAGAAAGTGAGAAAGTGTCTTTGTGGTATGGCAATGCATCTTTTGGGCACATGCCCAGGAGGTATAGCTGGGTCTTGAGGTACAACTACTCATTTTCTGAGAAACTGCCATATTGATTTCCAAACTGGTTGTGCAAATTTGCACTCCCACTAGCAATGTGGGAGTGTTCCCCTCGCTCCACATCCTTGCCAGCATGGGCTGTTGCTTGAGTTTTGTTATCTTAGCCATTCTGACAGTTGTAAGATGGAATCTCAGAGTCAATTTGATTTGCATTTCCCTAATGACTAAGGATGTTGAGCATTTCTTTAAAAAGTGCTTCTCCACCATTAGAGATTAAGGATTCCTCTATTGAGAATTCTCTGTTTAGCTTTGTACCCTTTTTTTACTTGCTTTGTTGACATCTAGTTTCTTGAGTTCTTTATATATTTTGGAAATTAGTCCTTTGGGGGGATTTACTGTTGGTAAAGGTTTTTTCTCATTCTGCAGGCCGCCATTTTGTCTTTTTGATGGTGTCCTTGCATTACAGAAGCTTTTCAGTTTCGTGGGGTCCCATTTATTAATTATCTTAGTATTGAACTGTTGGTGTTTAGTTCAGGAAGTTGTCTCCTGTGCCAATGCACTCAAGGTTATTCCCCACTTTCTTTTCTATCTGATTCAGTGTATCCAGGTTTCTAATGAATCTTTGATCCTCTTGACCTTGAGTTGTGTAGGGTGATTGATATGGATCTATTTTGTATTCTTCTACAGAATCAAGTTAGTCCAGCACCTTCTTTTGAACATGCTTTCTTCTTTTGTTTTTCCATTGTATAGCTTTGTATCCATTGTCAAAAATCAAGTGTCCATGGTTGCGTGGATTTGCTTCTGGGACTTCAATTTGATTTCCTTGATCAGGTTGTCTGGTTTTGTGCCATACCATGCAGTTTTTATTACTATTGCTCTGTAGTGCAGCTCGAAAACCAGGGATGGTGGTTCCTCCAGAAATTCTTTTGTTGTACAGGATTGTTTTAGCTATCCTGGGTTTTTTCATTTTTCCATATGTAGTTGAGTATTATTCTTTCAAGCTCTGTGAAGAATTGTTTTGGAATTTTGATGGGAATTGAATCTGTAGGTTACTTTCGGTAAGATGGCCATTTTTACTATGTTAATCCTTCAGATCTCTGACCAGGGGAGATCTTTCCATCTTCTGATATCTTCTTCAATTTCTTTTTTTCAAACATTTGAAGTTCTTGTCATACAGGTCTTTCACTTGCCTGGTTAGATAGAGTTACTCCAAGATATTTTATATTATTTGTGGCTATTGTGAATAGTGTTCTCTCCCTAACTTCTTTCTCAGACCATTTATCATTTGTATATATGAGGGCTACTTATTTTTTTTGTTAATATTGTATCCAACTGCATGGCTGAAGTGAGTTCCCTGGTAGAATTTTGAGGTTCACTCATGTATGCTATCATATCATCTGCCAATTAAGAGTCTTTGATATCTTCTTTTCCAATTTGTATAATCCCCTTTATTTTCTGTAGTTGTCTTATTGCTCTAACTAGAACTTCTATTACTATACTGAAGAGATACAGAGAGAGTGGACAACCTTGCATTGTCCCCAGTTTTATAGAATTGTTTTAAGTTTCTCTCCATTTAATTTGAGGTCATTTATTGACTTGGTTGTATATTGTTTTTATTATGTTTAGGTATGTGCCTTGTATCTCTGATGTCTCCAAGTCTTTTAAGATGAAGGGATTGTGGATATCATCAAAGGCTTTTTCAACAACTAATGAGATCATCCTGTGATTTTTTTTTTAGTTTGTTTATATAATAGACTACATTGACAGATTTTAATGTGTTGAACAATTCTTGGTCTATGTGATTAAGCCTACTTAATAGTGGTGAATGATGTTTTTGATGTGTTCTTGGATTTAATTTGCAAAACTCTTTCTTTAATCTGTTTTACAGTCATTATCCCCCTCCCAGCCCATCCTATGACTGTTCCTCATCCCATTCCTCCTCCCCATTCTTCAAGAGGATGTCCCCACCCCACCAGACCACCCCACTCCCTGAAGCCTTAAGTCTCTTGAGGGTAAGGTGTATCTTCTTTCACTGAGGCCAGACCAGGTAGTCCTCTGCTGTTTATGTGTCAGGAACCTCATATCAGTCAATGTATGCTCCCTGGTTGGTGGCTCAGTGTCCAAAAGATCTCGGGTGTCCAGATTAGTTGAGACGGCTGGTCTTCTCATGGGGTTGCCCTCCTCCTCAACTTCTTCCAGCCTTTCCCTAATTCAACCACAGGAATCCCTGATTTCAGTCCAATGGTGCATTGTAGGTATTGGCATCTTAGTCAGATGCTTATTGGGCCTCTCTAGACTCCTATTTATAAGCACACCATAGCATCAGTAATAGTGTCAAGCTTTGGAGCCTCCCCTTGAGATAGATCCCAATTTGGACCAGTCACTGAACCTCCTTTCCCTCAGTCTCTTCTCCATTTTTGTCCTTACAGTTCTTCTAGACAGGAACAATTCTGGGTCAGAGCTTTAGACTGAGGTATGGAAACCCAATCCCTTACTTGATGCCCTGTCTTTTTCTACTGAAGATGGACTCTACAAGTTCCCTCTCCCCCACTGTTGGGAATTTCATCTAATGTCCTTCCCTTTGAGTTCTGATTGTCTCTCACCTCCCCAGGTTCCCTGTTTCCATTCATTTTGCTGGGCCTCAGGGCTTCACTCCAGTTTTCCCCCTCCAACACCTGACCATGTTTCTCTTTCCCTCTCTCTGTCCTCCCTTCCTCCCTCTGCCCCACTGTGATTGCTTTCTTTTCCCTCCCAAGTGGGATTGAGTCATCCTCATTTGGGCCCTTTGACTTATTAACCTTCTTGAGTTCTGTGGATTGTATCCGGAATATTCTGTAATTTTTTTGGTTAATGTCTACTCATTAGTGATTACATATCATGCATGTCCTTTTGGGTCTAAGTTACCTCACTCAGGATGATATTTTCTAGTTCCATCCATTTGCTTGCAAAACTCATGATGCCCTCATTCTTAATAGTTGAGTAGTATTTCATTGTGTAAATGAACCACATTTTCTATATCCTTTCTTCCATTGTGAGACATCTGGATTATTTCCAGCTCCTGGCTATCTCAAATAAGATCACTATAAACATCGTGCAGCATGTATCCCTGTGGCATGGTGGGTCATCTTTTGGGTATATGCCCAAGACTGGTATAGCTGGGTCCTCAGGTAGATCTATTTTCAATTTTCTGAGGAACTATTCATAAGAGAAATGGGTCTCAAATTCTCTTCCTTTGTTGAGTCTTTGGTAAGTATCAAGGTAACTGTGGCCTCATAAAATGAATTCAGTTTCTACTTTGTGGAATAATTTGATGAGTATTGGTATTACCTCTCCTTTGAAAGTCTGATAGGATTCTGAACTTAAACCTCCTGGTACTAGGTTTTTTTGGGTTTTTGTTTGTTTGTTTGTTTTGATAGCAGACATTTTATGACTGATTCTATTTCCTTAGGGGTTATAGGTATACTTAGATTGTTCACTTGACCTTGATTAAACTTTGTTTAGATTTTTCCAATTTTGTAGAGTACAGGTTTTTGAAGTAAAACTTATTGATTCTTTTAATGTATTTGGTACTTGTTGTTCTGTCTTCCTTTTCATTTCTGATCTTGCTAATTTGAATGTTATCTCTCTGCCTTTTAGTAAGTTTGGCTATGAGGCTGTTTACCTTGATTTTCTTAGAGAACCAATTCATGGTTTCCTTGATTCTTTGTGTTGTTCTCTTTATTTCTAACTTACTGATTTCAGTCCTGAGTTTGCTTAATTTCTGCCTGCCACTTCTCTTTAATGTGTTTTTTGTTCTAGAGCATTCAGTTGTGCTGTCAAATTGTTATTATGAAATTCATTAATTTCTTTATGAAGGCACTTAGTGCTATAAACTTTAATTTTAACACTGTTTCATTGTGTTCTGTATGTTTGGATGTGTTCTGCATTCATTTTCATTGAGTTCTAGAAGTTCTTAATTTCTATATTTCTTCCTTTACCCAATGGTCATTGAGTAAAGAGTCATTCAGTTTCCATGGATTTTAGGCTTTCTTTTGTTTCTGCTGTTGTTGAAGTATAACTTTAATCCATGGTGGCTTCATAAGATTCAGGGGGCTGTTTCTGTTTCCTTGTGTCTGTTGAGGCTTGCTTTATGGCTGAGTATATGGTCAATTTTGGAGAAGGTTCTGTGAGCTGTTGAGAAGGTAAATTCTTTTACATTTGGGTGCAATATCTGTAGATATCTGTTAGACCCATTTGATTCATAGCATCTGTTAGTTTCATTAGTTGTCTGTTTGGTTTTTCTTAGATGGCCTGTCCACTGGTGAGTATGTGGTGTTTAAGGTTCCCACTGTTAATTTATAGGGTTCCATGTGTGATTTAATCTTTAGTAATGTTTCTTTTACATGTGGGTGTCATTGAATTTGGGGCATCAATATTCATAACTGACACATCATCTTCATAAATTTTTTTCTTTGATGAGTATGAAGTGTCTTTGCCCATCTCTTTTGGTTAATTTTGGTTGAAAGTCTGTTTTATTGGATATTAGAATAAATACTCTAACTTGTTTCTTGGGTCCACTGACTTTGGAAAATGTTTCTCCAGCCTTTCACTCTAGGGAGATGTCTGTCTTTAATGTAGAGGTGTGTTTCTTCTATGCAACAGAAGGAAGGATCCTGTTTCCCCAATCCATTATGCTAGCCTGTGTCTTTTTATTGAGGAATTGAGTCTGTTGATATTGAGGAGATATTAATTATCAATGATCATTAATTCCTGTTATTTCGGGGGGGGCGATACAGTGGTAGTGTGTGTGTGTGTGTGTGTGTGTGTGTATGTGTATGTGTATGTGGTGTGTGTGTGTCTGTGTGTGTGTGTCTGTGTCTGTGTGTGTGCGTTTGTCTGTGGGTGTGTGTGTTTCCTTTGGTTTTGCTAGTATGAAATTATTTATTTCTGGTGTTTTCTTGAATGTTTTTAACATTCTTGGATTGGAGCTCTCCTTCTGATAATTCTGTATGGCTGGATTTATGGATTATATTATTTAAATTTGGTTTTGTCATGGAGTATCTTGTTTTCTTAATGTATGGTGATTAAATTGTTTCTCAGTATATTAGTCTGTACTGACATCTCTGGTCTCTTAAGGTCTTCAGTTTATCTTCTTAGGTCCTTCTGACTTTTAGAGTCTCCATTGAGACAGCAGGTGTAATTCTGAAAGCTCTACCTTTATGTGTTACTTGGCCTTTTTCTCTTGCAGATCTTAATATTCTTTCTTTGTTCTGTACATTTAGTGTTTTGATTATTATATGGTGGGGATAGGGTCCTGTTCTTGTCTCATTCATTTGCTGTTCTGTAAGCTTCTTGTACATCCATAGGCATGTCTTTCTTTAGGTTGAAGGCAATTTCCTTCTGTGCTTTTGCTGAAAAGCATAATTTTTGGACTTTTGAGCTAGGAATCTTCTCTTTTGGTCTTTTCCTAGTGTTCCAGATTTCCCAAATGGTTTTTGTCAGGAACCTTTTAGATTTAACATTTTCTTTGACTCATGTATCAATTTCTTCTATCATGTCTTCTATACCTGAGATTCTCTCTTCCATCTCTTTTAGTCTGTTGGTGATGCTTGTATCTGTATTTCCTCTTCTCTTCCCTATGTTTTCCATCTCCAGGATTCCCTAAGATTATGTTTTCTTTATTGCTTCTATTTCTATTTTTCAGGACTTGAACAGCTTTATTAATTCCCTTAACTATTTGATGTATTTTTCTGTGTTTCTTTAAGGGAGTCATTCATTTCCTATTTAAAAACCACTATCACCTACATAAGATTGCATTTAAGGTCATTTTCCTGGGGTTCAGCTATATTAAAATTGGTTGGATAGCTGGGCTCTGGAGGTGCCATATTGCTCTGGCTATTGTTGATTATGTTCTTATACTGGTCTCTGGTCAACTGGGTGTTGTGGATTTCGTCTAATACTGAATGTATTATGTTAATTTGGTCCCCAAAATTGCATGAAAATTCACACATACACACGTAAGACACTGAGGGACCCTACCCCCAGTTGGTTTTGATTGATAGATAAAGTTGCTGGAGGCCAATGACTGGGCAGGGAAACAGAGGTGAGATTTTAGGATTCCTTGGCAAGGGACTGAGTAAGGAGCAGAAAGAGAGATGTTTGTGTGCATGAAGGCAGAAGGCCAGTCTCAGGTGTCATCACAAGCAATGCTTTCTAGAATGTTTTAAAGATGGGAATTATGATGCCCTTAGTTTATTATTATTACTATTATTATTATGATGATGATGATGGTGATGGTGATGATGGTGGTGGTGGTGGTGGTGGTGGTGATGATGATGATGATGATGATGATGATGATGATGATGATGATGAGTTTGGCTTTAATGAATGTTTTGTGGTTCCATATGAATGTCAAGATTTTAAAACCCTACTGGCCTTCAGCTATTCTTTACCACCCTCCTTGTTTCTCCTAAACCACTAAATGCTGTTGGTCATTTTGTTGTCATTGTAGGTTTTGCCTTTGGACCAGAACTCTATATTTCAGAAGTCAACTTGAAAAGGGTTGGCATTCAGATAGTGTTCCAAAAATACCTGACAGGGACTACAAATGAGACCAACACTAAATTTCCAGAATTCCTGAGCCAAGAATTAGGAAAATACAAAGAAACTATAAAATTTGAATCAACATAAATTTAAACACACAGCTTAGTAAGATAATATGGTAGATTAGTATCACCAATAGATACAGGAAATCAGTGTAGCTCAAAATAAGTTTTTCACTAATAAAACGCCATTCTTAGTGATGTTCTAAAAGTAGAAAACTGGACATAGACAACATGGATTTGTTTTTACCAAAAAAGAAAAAAAAAAGAAAAAAAAAAAAAAAAAAAAAAAAAGAAAGAAAAAATGTGTTCTAACACTAAGGACCCAGAGGCACTTTTGAAATAGCCCAATTCCTACCTCATATGAAATGCAGTTTTATTTCAGCTTTTGGAAATTGATTCTGGTCCTGGATCAGGATAATTCAGGGTAGAACTGCCCATCTAGATGAAAGACACCTAGAGTGCTTTCAAAGTTTGTAGTGGTAAAGACAAACACCCTCCAGGGCTTCCACTGACCATAAGTACCCTTTGAATTTTTCCTATGAGCCAAGATGTGGTGAGTATGATTCAAGAATAAATTGACTATACATACAGCCCAGAATTATTCAAAACCATGGATGTTTGGAAGTATATGATGATGTTCAAAAGGGGGAAGATGATAGAAACTATACTCGATATGCATCACCATGTATTAAATATTGTTGTCTGTGGACTTCTTTTTGATGTTGCAACATTTAAATAATTAGGGTAGGATATTCCAGAATATGTTGTCTTTCAAAAATATCTGCAACAAAGAAGCATATCAATCATTTCTTTAAATAAAGCCAAACTCTACCATATACGCACATTAGCACTGGTACCCTTGTGTGGTACAATAGCACTTGAGTCCAGGGGGAAACTAAACCATATCTGGTGAAAGCCTTCATGCTGGAAAAATCCATTATAAAAGTGGAGGTTAAACAACTATGAAAGACAGAGAATGAGGGACCAACCTTCACTCATTTATCAAAAAGCAATGTCAGCTGCTTTTGTAACTAGGCTATTCCTGGATAACCAACATTAATTCAAAGTTTCAAAACATATAATCATCTGTAGGTGTCCTACTTCCCAACAGGGTTACTGTGACAATTCAATTACAACAGAGTTTTGGAAGACACATGAAACTCCACCTGCTGTCAATAAATTTCAATATTCTTGAGTAGATAAAGAAGGAATGATGATATCCATGTGTGTCAGAAAAAAAATTCTGTGGCTAGAGAGACGGCTCAGTGTTTAAGAGAGTTATCTGTTTATACAGAGGACCTGGGTTCAATTCCCAGCACCAACATGGCTGTTCCCAACCATCTGTATCTCTAGTCCCAGGGGATTCAATCCCCTCATTGGGCACTTGCAGTCAATGCATGCACATAGTATGCAGGAATGCATTCAGGCAAAACATTTATACACATAAAAATAAATAATGTCTCAAAAACTCTACCTATGAATTCATACCCCTCTTAAAATTCTATGATGCAAAATTATGTTCTACACAAAGACATGATTTTATCTAGATTCATGAGATCAACATCAGACTCACTTTTTAAAAAGTGAATAGAAATAATTAGTCAGAAAAAAAGAAATAGTCATTCTTGGAAAAATGATTGGCTAAATAGGCAATGAAGTTCATTGACTATAATAAATATATAACTAGGAACTACGGATTGTATCCAGATCTTTCATTACAGAAGTCCTTAATTACTGAGGTTATACAAAATGTTATTAACAAAAAAGAGGGAGAGTTTGAGCTGTGGCTACAGGAGTGCATGAACCTCAGTCATTTCAGTATTTCTGGCTTCATTCTCAGAGATCCTCCAAAGCTCAGTGTCTTCACACATAAACCATGTTTACTTCATGGCTATTATGAATACTAAATATGAAGTGAAAATACATAGAAAACCTGTGTTTTAAAACGTGATATAAAATGTCATATTCATAAAATACCTAACCGTACTAAACAAAAGGAAGTAGGAATACAGAGTTGGGAGATTTTCAATTTGTAAACCTGTCTAGGGTCTGGAGAGAAGAGAGGAAACAAGGATACATTGAGGATATCAGAGGGAAGACTGTACATGATCTCTAAATATAAGAATATATAATAGAAATAAAACATACTTAAAGTTTCAAAAACTCTTTCCAAACTATAAATCAGAGTTAAACATTTTTCATGTTGTTATGTCAAGTCTCATTTTTCTAATAATAGATTGTTTATAATATTTATTTCTATATCCACATTTTTACCTTCTGAAACCGGATAGCCAATTAGCAACACAAAATAGACTCTGGTTTCTGCCTATTTCCTAGTCTGTCTACTCTGTATGTTCTCATGTCATCACATCCACACGACCTGATTATAGGAAACTACAGAGCTCTAACTACCTGTTCTTTCTCTGTTTTCTTAAGGATTCTAAGCAAAATATACTTAGGAAACTGGATTGCTTTGGGAATATCTAAGAAACTCACATATAAATCTTTAGTTAGAACAGTCTTTAAATGTAATACATTACATGAATTTCTGTCTCTAAGACTGCCAATTACTCTGCTTTCCGGCTGAGAAATGTTAATGCTGAGAACAAAAAAAAAATCCATGTTAAAAAATGAGGTAGCATTGCTTTGTAAATTAAAGCAGAATGGCAGATAAATTTTTTTCTAAAGACAATCTGGGTCTTATGGGTGGTTAGAGAATGCAATCTAAGTTTAAACTGCTTTTAGTTTTTATTCCATATGCATGTTCAAACTTCCCTCTTCTCAAGGAATCTAGATAAATAATTGTTTCTTCTAATAAATTCTTAATACTCTGACTTTGAGGCATTATAAAGTTGCTAATGATGTTCCCACAGACCTAAACTGTTTGCTTTCTTTATTCTCTTAGCCAGAGAATCCTTAAAAAGATTTGAACTGCACAACTCTGCTTCATTTTCTAGCTCAGATAATTCAGGAAATGAAAATGTAAGCTGTTCATGCTGAAAATAAAGATATACTATAATTAGAGATCCAGGAAAAGTACTAACCTAGTTAAACACATGTCTTTTATTAGGAAGGAGGAAGAAAAAATATAAACTTGTGTTTTCAGTATTTCTGGCTTCATTCTCAGAGATGCTGACATGAAAATGAGATGCCTTTTTACAATGCCACTTTAGAGATGGAAACGAAGAGGGAGGGAGAGAGCCAACAACAGTCCTGGGTACTTTTCTCTTGGACACAGTTTCACAAGACAGAGCTTGACTGAAGTGACAAGTCTCAGCTCCAAATGACCAGTCTGACTGAGAGTCAGACTTTTCATGCAAATTGAATGATACATAAAAACTATGTAATGTCTACAAATATACCTACCTTCTCCTTTAAGAAAAAGCTACCTTTCATCCAGTATTTTTAGAATCTCTCTTAGGATAGGACAATAGAGTCCCAATTGATATTCCAATATTGATATTGGAATGTTCAATAAAAATCCATTAAACTTGAATATTCAGGTGGGAAGGAGACTCAAAGGAGACAGGCTGGGTCTTAAGCTTCTTACCTGATTCCTCATTATTCATCTCCATGAACAGGGCTCCCAGAAAAAACAGTTCTGAGTACCATTGTATTTTTGTGGATAGTCACCTGCACCCTTGTCTGACTATGTTCATAGTCTTGTCCTCAGCTCAAAGCACTATTAAGTCTTTTGTTTGGTCTTGGAAATTTTTTCCCAGATTGCCAAATTGAGATGAGAGAACCCAGATTCTCTCTTCTCTCTCATTAAGGTTGTCTACATCACTTTATATATTTATATGATATATACAGTGCCAGAAAAATACTTATGTTTGACTTATCATAAGTTAAAGTTATCATTATAACTAGAATCTTAACTCATCAATACCTGGACATAGATGTTTCTTTTGATCCATGATTTGTTGAACAGCATCTGATCAAAATGAAGAAATAACTGATAATAAATATCTTAGTAAAACAAGTCTACTATTCTTTAAATATACATATTTAATATATATTAATATTTATTATATATTAATGTAATATATATTTCAAAGATCTGTAATCTCAGAGGAATGTACTCCCACCCTCATATACAAATAAAACTAACTGCTCAACCCAGTTTAAGGTATAACAGAGGTCTTTAGGGATGGTCCAAAGCACCTAAGAAAAGTAGATTTGTTTCCTATTGTTCAGAAATAGAAATAGGATAAGGAGGAGGGCAAATGGAGGAGGAGAAGGAGGAGTAACAGGAAGATAAAGGGAGGAAGGAAAAAGGGAAGGAGTAGGACAAAAAGGAGGAGGAAGAGAAATGAGGAAGACAAACAAGGATGAAGAAGCAAAGGAGGAGATAAAAGATTCAAAAAGCTTCTAAGGATATGTTACTTTTCTAACTGAATACACAAATCTAAATATAATTCCACTGTAAATTTTTCAAGTGAAATATAAGTCATATTACAAGAAAATATGCACTTGAATATTACAAAAATCTGTACTTGAATAGAGTCAGTGGGAAATAACAATTCTTTCAGAGTATTGTGATGATATAGTTTAAAATGTTAACTATTAACTTATTTCTAACTTAGAATTACTTTGTTTCTTTAAAAAATCTAATTGTCTCCTATGCCAATATATGTTCAGAGCAGTTTTCTTCTAGTAGATTTAGTATTTCTGGTTTCATATTGATGTGTTTGATCCTCTTGACCATGACTTTTGTGCAGGGTCTATTTGCATTGTTGGACCAACACTGTTTGGTGAAGATGCTTTCTTTTTCCCCACTGTATAATTTTGGCTTTCTTGTCAAAATCAAGTGTGTATAGGCATATGGGTTTATTCCCAGGTCTTCTATTCAATTCCATTGATCTGGCTTCTGTTGTTGTTGTTTTTAGTTTTGTTTTGTTGGTGTTTGTTTTATTTTGTTATTTGTTTTTGCTTTTGTTTATTGCCAATATCATGCAGAGTTTCCACAATCTGTCCATTGATGAGAGTGGGGTGTTGAAGTCACCCACTCTAATTGTGTGAGGTGCAATGTGTGCTTTGAGCTTTAGTAAAGTTTCTTTTATGAATGTGGGTGCCCTTGCATTTGGAGCATAGATATTCAGAATTGAGAGTTCATCTTGGTGGATTTTTCCTTTGACAAGTATGAAGTGTTCTTCCTTATATTTTTTTTGATAACTTTTGGTTGAAAGTCAATTTTATTTGATATTAGAATGGCTACTCTAGTTTGTTTCTTGGACCATTTACTTGGAATTTTTTCCCAGCTTTTTACTCTGAGGTAGTGTCTGTCTTTGTCACTGCGGTGTGTTTCCTGTGTGCAACAAAATACTGGGTCCTGTTAGTCTATGTCTTTTTATTGGAGAATTGAGTCCATTGATGTTGAGAGATAGTAGGGACCAACGATTGTTTTTTTCCTATTGTTTTTGTTGTTAGAGGTGGAATTATGTTTGTGTGAGTATCTTCTTTGAAGTTAGTTGAAAGAAAATTACTTTTTTGCTTTTTCTAGGGTGTAGTTTCCCTCCTTGTGTTGGAGTTTTTCATCGCTTATCCTTTGTAAGGCTGAATTGGTGGAATATATTGTGTAAATTTGTTTTTTTCATGGAATATCTTGGTTTTTCCATCTCTGGTAATGGAGAGTTGTGCTGAATATTGTAGTCTGGGCTGGCATTTGTGTTCTCTTAGGGTCTGAATGACATCTGCCCAGGATCTTCTAGCTTTCATAGCCTCTGTTGAGAAGTCTGGTATAATTCTAATAGGTCTGCCTTTATATGTTACTTGACCTTTTTCCCTTACTGCTTTTAATATTCTTTCTTTGTTTAGTGCATTTAGTGTTTTGACTATGATGTGACAGGAGGAATATCTTTTCTGGTCCAATCTATTTGGAGTTCTGCAGGCTTCTTGTATGTTTATGGGCATCTCTTTCTTTAGTTAGGGAAGTTTTCCTCTATAATTTTGTCAAAGACATTTACTGACCCTTTAAGTTGGGAACCTTCGCTTTCTTCTATACCTATTATCCTTAGGTTTGATCTCATTGTGTGCTGGATTTCCTGAATGTTTTGGGTTAGGAGTTTTTGCACTTTGCATTATTTTGACAGTTGTGTCAGTGTTTTCTATGGTATCTTCTGCTCCTGAGATTCTCTCTTCTATCTCTTGTATTCTGTTGGGGATGCTTGCATCTATGACTTCTGATCTCTTTCCTAGGTTTCCTATCTCCAGGGTTGTCTCCCTTTGTGATATCTTTATTGTTTCTATTTCCATTTTTAGATCCTGGATGGTTTTGTTCAGTTACTTCACCTGTTTGGCTGTGTTTTCCTGTAATTCTTTACGGGATTTTTTGTGTTTCCTCTTTAAGGGCTTATACCTGTTTACCTCTGTTTTCCTATATGTCTTTAAGGGAGTTATTTATGCCTCTTGCCATCTGGTTATCTCTGGTGTTAGCTGGTCTTGCTGTCTCTGAGTTAAAATCAATAACTTGATATGTTTAAACATACCACCTGATAGAGATTTTCTGAATCCAAAACACTTATATTAGCAAATGCCACTTTACTGCTTTTAATCTTCACAATATATCTACTTGCATTTTCTCGTATACATCTGAAGAAACAACGGTTCAGAGGAACTGGAAGACTGTCTAAGTCGAAAGCCTTAGCCAGTGACAGAGCAAGAATATGCAGAGGAATTTCCCAATCTCTAAAATCTGTCTTATCTTCATGCCACCACTCTATGCTCTAAGCATACACTTTTCCTGGGTTATCAGCATCTTTGCCTAAGGCTTCTTTCTCTATAACTGGTCAGACCTCCTGTGTTGGATACTCAAACCTAGCATTATAATGAACTCTCTTTGCATTGCTATCAACAAAATAATAATCAGGAAATGCCTTTGGGGATACAGGAGGTAATGCAAGCCATTTCTCAGACCAGTATTTGTTTCCCACAAAGCTCCATTTTCATCTTTAAAACTTTATTATTGTGTTATTTATCTACAGGAAGCACATAAAAAATAAGTTTACAGGCTAAGTTAAGCTGTGGAATATAAAATATAATAAGAAATGATATACTGGGACTACGATAAATCATTCAAGCTTTGAAAATAATGTATAGAAAATTAAGATTAGCCCAGAGAAAATGTAGATAAAATGAGATTAGAACCAAATAATGTTATGTGTAAATAGATTTTTAAATGGAACAATATTTGAGTTTGGTGCCATTTTGAAAATCAAGATGAAAAAAATTGTACTCTACAGAACATGAATATCCAAATAAACAAATATGGTACATTTCATGAATGCTGTGTGACTAGAGGATCAATGATATTGACAGTTATTGGTATGATAAAGAGAATTCTCAATGCCATTCTGTAGGGACTTACCTACTTTCCTGCAATCATTTCCAAACATTGGATTGTTAAGTTTTCCCAGGTATCATCAATCAGACAAGGCCAGTGAGAATCCTGACCTTTATTAGCTTCATCATGTAAAAAGGCGTTGATTTCAATAAGCTTTCTGACTAAGGAAAAGAGTTAATAAGGGCCAACACTCACAGAAGAATAAATAAGATAGCATGTATTAAAAGGTATTTATAGTCTGTAAATTATTAAACATGAAAAATTCATAATAATGGTAGGAGACATTGCAATAGAAAGTATTTGCCTAGAACAAGTGTTATTATCCTGCTTACATAATTTGAATATCTGTTTTTATAAGCATACACCCCAACCCTAGACAAAAAGCTTCAGGCAACTAAGGAGGGCGAAGAGAAGGAAAAATAGTTTTCCCCAAAGAAGACCCCCAAAGCTGCTTATCTAATACCAAGTGGTCAGCTCAGAGACAAGATATATATATATATATATATATATATATATATATATATATATACAAGTAACATTGTATGGACTGAGCAGGACAGGCTGTATTTATATATCTAGGAATATGAATATATGTATACATATTCATAAACATTTTTTAAAAAAACAGGCTATGAATTTGAGAGAGATTGGGGATGTGTAGAAGAAACCATAGGGAGAAAAGGAAAGGATAAATTGATGTAATTGCACTTTAACTTCAAAATATCATATATATATATATATATACATATATATAAAATGAACTAAAAAAGAATTGAAAAGAAAATGGTAGTTACATAAACACCAATTTTCAATGAGACCCATGGTATTAACTGAAAATAAGATAGCATACAGGATGATTTTATTTCATTAACAACAAACTTTGTGTCTATATCTCTAATGCTATGGGTATACAAAACAAGAACAGGAAGTAGAATGGTCCAAGTCAGGCCGTGAAGACATTGAGATGAGAAAAATGCTATATATTATAGGCATATGTGAGCAATTATATCATCTATATGTAAATGCAAATTCATGTTATTTATCTAATTTGAAAAAAATGCAATTTTTTTATTTTGCTTTTGATATCGTCCCACCATGAAGCATAGACTGGCTTAAAACTGCTTCAGCCGCTGGAGTACTGGAATTATAAACATGGACTGCCATGCCCTGCACAAAGTAAAATAAGAGTGCTCTGAATGGGGAGGAGAAAGAAAATAGATAAATACAGAAGGTCAAATAAGAGCAATGATATCTGGAAAAGTCATAAAGAATCATACTAGTGACAATCTACCTAAATAATAACTACATAATACATCTGTGTATAAAAATATATACATATAGTTTAAATGAAATTTCCACAGCTAGACTGATATGTTCCCTCCAAAAGTTAAAGACCATCTAACAAAAACCCCATCACCATGCATGAGACACCCTCTTTTGAGTAAGTGGTAAGAGTCATTGAAGTGAGTCCCAAAACATTAGAGGCTCTAACTATTGCCCTCTACTGTTCTCCCAGGGTGTGAAGTGATTTCTTACTACCAAAGATAACATCTACTTCAGACACAAGGCACAGAAACCTCTGAGCTAAAGCTAACCTGAATTCTTCCTCTCTGAGGACCACTTTTCTTAGTACTAGAAGATGCCATGCAAGGTACCGAAGGAGGGAAGCAACCAATAGCCACCTAGATATGATGCCTCCAAACCACAATACCCCCCAAAATGCAGTAGTGACACACACACCTTAGCCATAACCAACAACTTTCTAACTGGAGTTAAGACCTGTGCATCAAGAGGGAAACCATGTCTGATACTGGAAACCTAGACAACTACCTCCGGATAATGAATTCATGGACCTTGGAGGAGAACGTATAACTACACCTTTACTAAATCAGTGCAATCCCTGACAAGCACAGTCCTCACACCTCATCATGGAAACTTTTTGCAACAGACTGAACCCATTACAGAACACCTCAACTAATTAAAATGTAGAGTTATAGAGGACTGTTTCAAAAGATACATCTGCAACCCAACCCTTACATCTAAGTCTCAAGGATCATTGCAGGAAAACAGGTAAAAAGATTGTAAGAGTCAGAGGAACCAAGAATTTACTGAGCCTGTGTCCCCCAATAATGTCAGAAACTACACCCATAAAGTCCTAGCAACATGACAGCTATCTTAGTTAGGGTTTTACTGCTGTAAACAGACACCATGACCAAGGCAATTCTTATAAAGACAACATTTAATTGGGGCCGGTTTACAGGTTCAGAGGTTCAGTCCATTATCATCAAAGCAGGAAGCATGGGAGGATCCAGGCAGGCAGAGTGCAGGCATAGCTGAGAGTTCTACATCTTCCTCTGAAGGCTGCTAGTGGAAGACTGACTTCCAGGCAGCTAGGGTGAGGGTCTTAGTCCACACCCACAGTGACACGCCTACTCCAACAGGGCCACATCTTCTAATAGTGCCATTCCCTGGGCCAAGCATATACAAACCATCACGACTGCCAAACACATCACCAAGACGAAATAGTATCTAATCTTATGAAAATACAAGGCGCATTAGCAATGTTGATATAAGTTTGCAGCACACTTAACTTACTCTTGGTCTGTAAATACAGACAAGTAGGTAAATTCAACTTTCTGCTAAAAGAAATTGTCCCCGTAATTGTAAAATTATAGGTCTAACCTGAACTCTAAGGTACTCAGGAGCTGATGGAACAGGAAGTCACTGCATTGTATTGAAGCCCTTAATTCAGCCAACTTCGAGTGTACCACAGTTAGCAACAAGAAATGATTAGTCATGGTATCTATTTAAGACCCCTCGAGAATCCACACAAGGGACACCAAATTTGCTCAAGAATGCTGACTAGGCATATAAAACACAGTCAGACAGAGGGCTCCAACTCACGTGACTTAAGAAATCTGCTTTGAATAAGTGTATAACGCTTTAGACTCACACCTCATCCGTTGGCTGAAAATCTGGTGATGTGGAGAGAAAATATGATTTTTGCCAGGGTAGGTCTGACAGACATGGAGCATCAAAGGACAGGGGCTTTCTGTGAGAGAAATAAGCAGCCTAAGAAGGTAGGATTTACTAACCAGCCATGCCGTCTCCAAAGTGTTTGTCAGGATTCAGGTATTGGGGTGTCTGGAAGCTGCAGACACCGATGTTTACTCAACGGTGCAGGCTAAGCAAAGGCTAAAATGTAGTCACCCATTAGACATGTTTTGATCCCTTTTAAACTCGCGTCTTTGAATTTATGGACCACTTTTTTCTCCCCGAGGAGTCTAAGGAACTTCACCTAGCTGGGCCCTTTGTTTTTTTCACCTATCTTCAAAGAAGCGTTCAAACCACGGAGGTACCGATTTGAAACTGTTGTTCTCCCTGACAGGAGAGCTGAGGGGTACTCTTCTCATCTACTTAAACAAATGCTCCAGAAGGGAACCAGTGTTAAACAAAGGAGGGCTGCTCTTTGCAGGCCGGTCGCTCCAGCTGTGCATCAGAACAGGCTCTACATGAAAAGCTCAGGCCCCTACCCACCAAGACATGAACCCAGCAACCGCCTTTTGAAAAGGAAATGTCCCCCATAGTCCCTCACAGCATTCATTTGACTCTGATTTAACAGTGTTTACCGAGGCCAGGTGGGCCTGGGGCTCTGGGACAAAGAAGGCCCAGCATGAGGATGCTTAAACACAGTTAAAGCTGGCCTTACCTTCACCTTTGAGGAACAAGAACAGCGTGAGGAATTCACAGAGCTGCACTCAGAAAACATAAATGTTACATGAAAGAAAAAGTTCAAAGGGGAGAGATTCTCCAATTGTAGGAGAAAAAACAAAAGAAAAAGGAAGCAGGAGTACCGCTAATTCAGAACGCTGAGCGGATCCAGAGCTGAGCGCGCATCTCAGTAGCACCTACTATTGGAAATGCTGTTCCCCTAGAAACGCATACTCTGTTCCTGATGGAGATGGGCTTCCTCTCAAACTCATAGACTTCCTGATAAGAGAAAAAAAGAAGAAGAAGTCATAGCAGAGACAAACTAACCAAAATAGTATTAACAATTGAAATATGGGGCTGGAGAGATGGCTCAGAGGTTGAGAGCATTGGCTGCTCTTCCAGAGGTCCTGAGTTCCATTCCCAGCAACCACATGGTGGCTCACAACCATCTGTAATGGGATCCGATGCCCTCTTCTGCTGTGTCTGAAGACTGCAACAGTGTACTCAGATATAATAAATAAATCTTTAAAAAAAAACAATTGAAATACGAAGGGTGGTGAGATATTTTATTATTTCGCTTTATAAATGTATGCTAAAATAGGATTTTTATAAATATTCCATATCTCAGAGAACGTTAGAAAAGCGTTGGGTTTGTATGAAGATGGTGAGACAGGGCCAGACGAGCCAGCAGAGGGGATGGGTTCAAAATGGAGCAGTAACGAGCTACTGAGAATGCAGGAGATGAAAGAAATTCTTTGGCACTCTGGGAAAAAAACAACTAATTTTCTTAGCACATAATATGTTGCATCTTTTTATATCACTTACAAAGGAAATGTTCTTTGGTTCCTAGAGTAACAGCTTCAACTAAAGCTTAGTTGGCTGACTCTGAAAAGCAATGATTATAGAGACTGTAATTAAAATAATTACAAGAGAAATGGGTACAAGTCCTTACCATGATGCAACTTTAAAATGCCATTTTTTTTTTTTAGGGAAAATGGAGAAAATAGAGGGTATTCAAGCATACATATTTAGGCCATTTAGACAAACAACTTTTATTGAGTAGGAGTTCATTTTAATGTAGCAAGATGTTGACAGGCTCAGGAGTGCCACCAATGTATTCTTTCATGATGGATCATTTTGGAAGAAGTTCTGAAATCCAGCTTAGTGTGTGGTTTACCGTTCCCAAGAGAATGGGACACACAGAACTTCACTACTCGAACTTAGAGGGAACTCTCCCAGGCCTGTGCAATGACTGTGAAAGCCTAAATTATGGATGTTTTTCCCTCAAGGTAACAACTTGTCAGTGAGACTCAGATTGTAGCAAGGATATGTAAGCCTTTTCCTCATCTATTAGGGAAATGCAGGCATTCATGGTGGATTTATAATTTCTTTTGCATGCATTACAAAGAGCCTGGGAAAAGAAAGCTATTCACTTCTACTGGTTGGTTAATTAGTTGGGTAACTCGGTTGTTTTGAACTTACTAAGTGTCTCGGCTACATTGGAACTGATATGATCGTCAACTTGTTTACTCCTAGAGAGCACTTTTTAGCAAATACACCTTTCTGACACAATGGCTAGGAGATGAACTATGTTACCTTTAGGCACCTTATGAGATTAGCTATAACTGGTCCAGACTCTGTCACTTGTATCTACTTGTTCCTTCTCAACCCACCTCCTATTGAAAGAGGCCACTTTGCATTATATTATAGCTTAAATAAGAGAATGACCATTTTTGACACCAACAAATTTTTTTCAATACCTGTGCTCCCATCCTCAAAGCTCTGCAAAGATTAATCCAAATCATGTGGAAGCTGACGATGTGCCTCTAGCTTTGATTCGTTCCTTCGTCACCCTTTAGAACCGCTCCAAGAACAGTAGATCCCCTAATTTTAACTACCTGGGAGGGGAAAAAGAAAGGAAAAAAAGGAAAGAAGGAAGGGAGGTGGGGGAGGCAGGGTAAGGCCTGTTCAGATAAGCTAACAAGCCCAAAGGGGATAGTAACAAAATAAAGATCGAAGAATATTCTAGAAACTGAGACAGTCCGCAGTTAGTTAACAGACAACATAGCATGTTCACATGCTTCCTAGAATGTTACAAAACAATAAGGAAGGTTGCAGAAGCTGTGTGCAGTAAACTGGTAATTCTTAGACAAGCAGCCCTCCTGTCCCACACATGGCTGTTTTCCTGGTTCACTACATGGTGGGCTATTAAGGATGGAATTGTAATAACACAAAAATAGTATCAACCCCTTTGGGCTACTGGAGGATACTGGGCTGCCTAGGATCCATTTAAATGAGAATAAGTGTTCATGAATAAGCCAACACGATGAGAAAGATGATCACTGCTAGAAAGTGGAAAGAAGTTGGATTTTCATGCATTCTCCATACCATAGGAGCCTCTGCGTATAGACGGGAAGTTTTTATGCAGCTTTGATGCGACTTCTGATTGCTGCAAAGCATTACAGCTGCATTGTATATTGTGCTGCGTTAGCGGCTCCCACAGCATGAGTCACAGGATTAGGAAGAAGTGGTTTCTCCTGATCTCTGATTATTACGACTATTTCAGTCCTGTGGAGAGGATGGGGAAATGATACACAGTGATTATCTTATTACTTGATCTTCAAGCAAACTTAGATATTTTCGTCTAATGCACGAGGTGGGCAGAACTGTCAGGGACTGAAGAACATTATTCCTTCACCTCTCTGACCTAACACAAGCATCTTGATAGATACCAAGAAGAAAGCGATTCCCGGCTCACAGGATATTACAGATCCGCCAAACAGGAACAGGGTGATCCATCCAGTAGGTTATAGCATCAACATTTTATACTGTGCTTTAAGGAGAGACACAGCATTCTAGGGGCCCGTGGGCGTCTTTGCTCTTCAGGCTCCTTTAAAAGAAAAATGTATTTATTTATCAAGAATACAGCGTTCTGCCTGCAATGTATGCCTTCAGGCCAGAGAGGGCACCAGATCTCACTGTAGATGGGTATAAGAGACCACATGGTTACTGGGAATTGAACTCAGAACCTCGGGAAGAGCAGCCAGGGTTCTTAACCTCTGAGCCATCTCTCCAGCCACACCTTATCTTTTTTTAAATCATATTTACATCACATTGTAATTGGATACATTTATCCATTTTTTTTATGAGCACAGAAGAAAGAATGGATAGCATGGCATGTGGCTGGTAGCTAGAAGGAACAATGGCTCCACAGGTAGTTTCAGGAGGCTCCTACCTTAGGGAAACCCCTCTGCTTGGAAATACATTCCAGAAAGTTCCTCTCCTCTTACCGCAAACACCTTCAAGCCTCTCTTCCTTCCTGGAGGAATTTCACTTGGCACTGCCCTCTGGGACCACCCAACACCTAGAAGGAAGTTTTGTAAATCCCAACTGCCAACATCTGCTCACAATTTAGTAGCTCTGTCATTCAACAGACACATCTAATGGCTAAGACACAGAAATGGAAAGTTCACTCGAGAGAGCATAAAACAATAAATGAGTGTAAAAATATACAACTTCAAGAGGCTTCAAATGCATATTAATGAGACATACTCGAAACATTATTTCCATCTACCATTTTTTTTAAAAATACTGAACTAGGAAGTTGGAGAGTCAAAGTTTGGATGCTAAGCCAAGACCTACATAAAAGTCCAAGCATGATGTCAAACCCCGGTAGTCCCGGCACTGGGGAAGTGGAAACAGGAAGAAGACGCCTGGGCCTTGCAAGCCAGCCTGTCAAACCTTTCAGTGAGCTTCAGATTCAATGAGAGGACCTTTCTCAAAAAATTAATATGGAGAGCAATTGTGAAAGCATTCCTGGCCTCCATACACATACATGTGCACTGACAAGCATGCTCACTCAAAACACATTTGGACACATATAAGCCCCCCCAAAAAACAACAGTTAATGATAATGAACTTGAGCTAAGATGAACAGGTACACTCATCCACTGAAGACTGTCCTTCTCTTTTGGAAGTGGGTGAAGGAGGAAAAGAGTGAAGTTAATAGCTTTGGATACTTCCTTTTAACTCGCCCTGAGATAATTCAAAATATGGTTGATAAATGTAAAAGCATTATTTCAGTACACTTATCGTTGTAAATATTTAAAAAATGCCCCTTAGAGAATATCTGTGGTACCAAAAAATGATATTAAATTAAGAAGATATCAAAGACTGATCAAATGAAATGGGTACTAAAGAATTTATAATGATCAGAGTTCAAAATAATACAGACATTTCTTCTTTGAAGATCTACTTAAAAAGTACCTAGTGCAGAACTACTTAAAGAGTACTTTTCTCCTGCTCGGATAAAACACCAATTATTTGGGCTTACAGTTCCAAATACTTGGGGTCCATAGAGAAGGGAACAGCATGCCAATAGGTCACAGACATGGCTGCTAGAACCGGAAGCCGAGAGCTGAGTGCTCCCTTCTCAAACTGCAAGCAGGAAGAAACAAAGAAACTCAGATGCTAGTGATGCCTTGAAACCTCAAAGCCTACCCCCACATACTTCCACTTTTTCCAAAGTGGCATACTTCCACTTTGCAAAGCCACAATTCCTAAACCTCCCCAAACAGTACCATCAACTGGGGAGCAAATATTCAAATGCCAAGAGCATATGGGGGACACTCTAAATTCAAACAACCATAATGCCTGACATTATTTTCAGAGCCAGATGAATTTTCAAAATTGTTTTGCATTGAGCTTTTATTGCAGTTGGTAGGGACAGATAATAGACCTATAAGAAAATTAACAATCGTTTCCACCAAGGACATTAACTTATTACTGTAGCCTCCAAAACTACCTCTATAAACAAGAAACTCGAAATGATTTTGTTTATAACACAAAGCCTTTTCAAAGTTAGCATGTCAGAGTTTTAATCATGTAAAAAATGCTAAGTGTGTCTATCTGAGAAAGGCACAAACCCAAGGAAATTCTAGGTCTCAAGAGAGAAGACAAGAGTACTGTACCTTTGGCCATTTTGCATTGGCTATAATTTTACCTGGTTTCATAAAAGCCTGTTTTACAGAGCTGAAATCCCTAGAATCTATACGTAAAGTAAGTTTGTTTTTCAGTCTTGCTTTTTTTCCTCCATAGTTTTTACTATTTTAGTAAGATTGACTGATTGATTGATTGATTGATTGATTGATTTGATTTGATTTGTTCAGTTGCTTGAGTTTTATCTCCACCACAGCGAGGCCAGTCCACGGCAGCAAGGGTCAGGTTTGTGCCATTTGCTATGGTCTCCCCAGCACTTAGCAGAGTTCTTAGCAAAAGAGCATACGACCCATCTCTGTTGTGAGTTCTACTCCTAAAATACTCCTAGGAGCTAGAACAGATAGGGATTTTGCCCTATAGATTACAGACTAGCATGTCAATCTGATGAAGATTCGTAGGTGCTGGCCATGAAACTCTGCTCAGAAATAAACATCTCTATTGCTTAAGACATAGCAGTCAACGGTGGCTTTACACTTACCTCAGAAACACAAGGATCTCACAGGGAACTGTCACTTCACATGACATTCTGATGAGACAGGCTGACCCCGTGTCAGGCTTCAAATTGTCAATTCAGGAAATTGGGCCTAAAAATCTAGGCTTTAGGCAGCTACTGTCAGAAACTGCCCCACCCCCCCGGCCTGAAGCAAGGACAATGGGTTGGCAGCAGTTTCCAGCCCTCTCACCCCAGTAATAGTTCTGGAATGTCCTTAAGAAGTAAAGCAAGATAAGGCAACCTGACCTGGAATTCCTCAACAGATTCCAGTCCCCGTGGTTTTGGAAAGTCCCTAAGAGATAGAGCAAAATAAGGTCACCTACCCAGGAATTACCCTAATGTGCTTTAAATGGAGCCTGTGAGCTCACTTGGGTGTCATTCTGTCCCGGTAATGGGAGACCCCAGCATGCTGGACTTCTGCAGAATAAAACATACTGCATTTACATATTATTTGAATCCGGGGTCGTCGTTGTCTTCTTCTTCCTCTTCCTCTTCCTCTTCCTCTTCCTCTTCTTCTCCTTCTCCCCCTCCTCCTCCTCCTCCTCCTCCTCCTTCTTCTTCTTCGATGAATCATGGACCCTTACAATACTCATAAGAGAATAGCATCAGACTAACTTGCTAGTTTGCAATCCATAGGGTAAAATCCCCATCTCTCATAGCTCCTGGTGATTTTCTGTGGCTTCTTGGAAATTTCAACCATCATTCCCACTGCTTAGCCCCATTCGCTCTTGTGCTTTTCTCTGCCTGACCTCAGCTTGTTGGCTCCTTCTAACACAAGAACTTAAACTCCATGCATGTAGGGCTTGGCTTCATTTTACCTGTATCTCAAATCTGAAACCATTGCCAGAACCATAGTGGTTCTTGGATATCACTCTAGTTGGAGGTATGAATCTGGAAGAGTAGAGCTCCCCAAAAGGCAGAAAAACCAACTTTATTCAGAGCGCCAGACAATTTATATTCTGAGGGCATTCTGAGGGTTAAGCAAGGTCATGAGAACAAAGTCACTTAAGTTCAAGCTGTAAACAGTCACAAGGGTAAGGTCAAATGAGTTTAGGCTATATATACTCGTAAGGAAACCCATGCTTGGAAACATCATCTACTTAGTAATGTAAGTGATGGGTAATACGTTGTAAACTCAATCCAGTTTACACCTGGGAGGCACACAGAAGCACATTCTAAGAACAGATCCATGTGTGGGAGGAACCAAGGTTACAAGATTGTCTCATTTACTTGGAGTCTTCTCACAAACACTCAGATATCTCCTCATACAGGTTCATTTGTGTTCTGACAGTTAGTGCCTAAGAAATTCTTCTTAAATGACTTAGTATGAACTTGGAGTCAAGACAGGGCCAATCTGTCATTTTGTTAGAATTAGATATTGTTTAATATATAATGAATTAATAATCAATGGAAAGTCACAAATTATGTGTTGGCTAAGGACATAATTAATACATTAATACGCAAACGATGAAGCAACCATGCCTAAGTTGAGTTTCTTTACCATTTCCTTTTCTATTCTGGATGAAACTTACCTGGTTGAAGTGAAATGCTACTTTTATAAAGGTGAAATTCCAGAAACTATATATAAAGTAACGGCACATTACTTAGCTTCCTTGAGATTTAGTTTCGTGATTGTAAATTAAAAAAAAATTTTGTTTCTTCCTCATGATTGTTAAGAAGAATAAATGAAATTGCCTATTAAGTATTTAAATTACTAATGCTTCCACTTACAACCTCAGTAAATTTGTATTAATTTGTTTGTATTCCATACATATCATATTTGATAGAGTTGAGTGACTTTTCCTAGAGAGACAGGAGTTAAGCGTCTATTTATTCCAGGTAAGGCATCAAAAACAAACCAAAGAAATGATTCTGTCTGTGTCTAGCTTAGTGAACCAGTGAATTTATTGGGAAAATTTATAGGACTGTGGGTTAGGGGTCACGTAGAGGAGCCTGACTCAGACAGTTGGATCACTGAAAAGTCAATCCAATGTGTGTGACAAGTCACCAAGGCTATATCCCCTTGTACAACATGGAGCCACATCAGAGAGCCAGACAGTTCTTCCCCACAACAGTTCTTATTGCTTATATAACCTTGGGGAGGAATCTTAGAGATCTTGTACATTTCAGAATCTTTTTTAGCTTTATAAGTTGTGCTTATTTCAAGTCTTCTGTATCTTCCTCCTCCCTCTAGGATGAAATGCTTCAATTTAAAGGGAAGAGTTGTACACAAAGGGAAACTTGACATCACTAATTACTATGCATATTTCTTTCACTTTATATCCTTCTACACATTTCTCAAATACATATATATATATGTATATATATATGTGAATGAAGAATAACATTAGTTATACTTCTTTAATGCCGAGTCTGGGTGAGGCAGAACATCATGAAAGCATTTGAAGAGGGAGTCATTCACCTCTTGGCACACTCTAATGGTTACTTCCTCCAGGTATGACCCACTACCCAGAGTTTCCATAAACTCCCGAAATTAGCACTACCAGCTAGAGACCAAGCATTCCACATGTGAGCCTATGAGGAAACTTCAAACCACGGCACTCAAATCTGTGCAAAATAGCAATCACCACCAATTTTACCAAAGTAACATAATTAGTATCATTTTGCTGTATTTTCTTCTAGATTATTTCCTACGACTATTTTTCAGTTTAATTGCAATGCTCACTCTTTTACTCTTTATTTTGATATCTTGATTTTTCACTTGTTACATAAGTATAATATGTTCCCACTTTACTATAGTTGTTTTCCAACCATTATTTTTGATAGCTACATCATTTTGTCAACCAAATACATTATAGTTTATTCGAACATTTTCCAATTATTTGTTACTTGGGTGATTTCCAACTGTTCACTTCAATACATTTTAAAAACCTAAAGAAGAGAAGGGTGGGGGAATCTAGGTTCCTTTTCTCTCTCCATTCTTTCTTCCCTCCCTGCTCTCTTCTAAACCAAAGCACAGCATGCCTGACCCTTTTGGAGAGAAGGGAACTGAATTCTTCCAGTCCTCACTTGCAAGAGAACACTGCTGAATAATTCATGAGTACATAACGATGAAAGATATACAGCATCTAGCTGATTATTAACATAATACAGCCAAATGAAACATTATCCTAAGACGTCACTTAATTGCAACTGTGAAAATGAGGCTTTGAACATTTTAGAAAGAAGTCATATTTGAGATGTAAATAAATACATTTCAAAATTATTTTAAGGCATTGCCTAGTGCAAATTCTTTCCTATAAATGGTAGTTATTGGAAGTTGTTCCCCACCCCCGCCACACACACACATATTAAGCAGGAATGGAAAATCAGTCCTTTCAACTTACTTAGTGAATAATCAAGAGAATAATGTAGTAAATTTCTAAAATTTCTACAAATAAGAGGTAACATAAAATCACCTAGATTTTTGTCTATAAATGTTAGTTTTACTTTTCATTAGGTGCTATAAGAAACAACTCAAATGGGAGCATAGAAACTATACTAATTTCTTCAAACACTGGTAATGTTTGACTATATAATCCTCATATCAAAAGTGTAAATGATAAGCCAACAGAAAAACACCAGCACAAAACATTTACTTTACTTAGAACTAAGAGAAAAGAGAAGCAGGAAGGATAGAGCACAAGTGCCAATATCTACCCAGGCCATGAAGTGCATGAGTGATAGGAAACCTGAGGAGGTGTGTCCACACCAACTGCTTCCCATCCCTCCCCAGTGGGACTTCTGCTTCCTGCTGGCTGCTCATTAGGCCTCCTTGTGTCCAGGGACTTCTAATTTCCTATTTCTTCCCAGAATCAATGACTTCTTTATTGTGGTAAAAGTAATTCCCTCAGTGGCTTCCAAAGAAGGCAAGTGATTTTTAGTACTTCCATGTCTGAAATTTTTTCATTCTTCTCCCTGTTATCCCACACCAGGATCAATAGTTTGGCTGGGCTTACACTCCTCTTAAGAAGACTATATTCCAATGACTTTAACAGTTCTTGGTTGCAGTTGGGAAATCTGTGCCATTCAGACATCATTGGAAAGGAGAGGACCTGGAGAGATGTGTCTATCAAGTGTCTGAGGTTCAACCAAGAGGTGCAGATGGTGCTGATGGTCACTAGGTTTGGAAAAGTGACACAGTCTTCATTTCAGTCCTTGCCATGGTACTTCACTTTACTATGCTTAATGCCACTATATTTAAACCTCCTGTTCAGACCCTTTATAGTATAAAGCTATTATTGAATGTCAGGCATCCAGAATAATCACTCACTGCCTAAAGAAGTCTGTTTGATCATCTGCTCACATTCCCTATTGTTTTATCTGGATATATACTTTAATCCCACTTCTGCAATAGCTGGCTCTTTCCAGAGCTGGACTGGACCAGAGTATTTTTAGACTAATTGGTGTCTCATCAGCTTTCTGTATTTCAATTTTTTTCAGTCACTCCCATCACTGATGTACTATGACCTTGTAAAATAATATTTTTACCTACTTATTGATTTCTTTTTGAAGTGTTGAAGGGTAGAAGAGATAGTTATTTGTAACGGAAATAAAGGGAACCCAGATTCACAGAGGTGGACTCACAGAGAAAAGTCAAGTGCAGTGTAAACCCAATGCTGGGTATGTAGAGATATTTGAGTCTCTCTGACAAACTGTCGGGGTAACCTAGCCTAATCAGTGAGCACCAGACCAATTGTCTTAGTTAGGGTTTCCATTGTTGTGAAGGGACACCATGACCATGGCAATGCTTATAAAGGAAAACATTTGGTTGGACCTGGCTTACAGTTTTGGAGGTTTAGTCCATTAGTGGCAGCATGTAAGCAGACATGGTGCTGGAGGAACTGAGAGTTCTACATCTTGATTCACCAGGAAGTAAGGAGAAGACTGGATGTGTTTCATACTGGATATAGCTCGAGCATTTAAGACCTCAAAACCTGACCCCATGGCAACATGCTTCTTCCAAGAAGGCCACACCTACTTCAACAAGGCCAAACCTCCTAATATTGCCACACCCTATGAGCCAAGCCTTCAAACACATGAATCTCTGGGGCAGAACCTCTTTAAACCACCACACCAATAATGGCAAACAAGGGTCATAGCACATGAGTAATAGTACCAGAGGTTGACCTTTGGCCTCGATAGGCGCACACACACACACACACACACACACACACACACACACACACACACACACACACAGGAGAAGAGGGGAGGGAGTGTTTGAGAAGATAACATGCTTACTCTTTGTCTTAATTAGGGTTTTATCTCTGTGAGAAGACACTATGACTATGGCAGCTCTTCTGAAGGAAAATATTTAAATAGGTCTGGCCTACAGTTCAGAGGATTGGTCTAGTTATCAGATAGACATAGTGCTAGAGAAGGAACCAAGAGTTCTACATCTGGATCAGCAGGTCAGCAGCAAGAGACACTGGACCTGACTTGAACATCTGAAACCTCAAGACAGACCCCCAGTGACACACTTCCTTCAGCACAGCCATACCTACTCCAACAAGGCCACACCTTCTAATAGTGTCACTCCCTACAAGCCTCTGGGTGTCATTTTCATTCAAATTACTCAAATATGGTCTCCCTGAAGACTCCTTGGTTCTCCTTGTGTGCTATTCTATTCCTCTCTCTAAATTCTTAGAGAACCATAAACACAATACTACTTTCTACATTGCTTTCTTCTAAAACTACTACACCTACATCCCATATAACACATTCGAACACTTATCCTGCTCACTGTGCCTTGCCTTCTATTTCAGGGCTCTTATCATAAGGACACAAACTACTTCTTCTATACAGCTGCATACCTAAAATAGGCAATCTCAGACTATAGTATACTTATAGTTCACTTGATGGACTTGTTTAAAATGCAGAATTAATGACTTCATTTCAAATAAATTGACAATGACTGTACCAGTATCTCAAGAACCAGTTATTTAACATCTACATGCTTTTGCATACTTGGCTGACTTAGTTTTATTTCCTATTTCTGTGACAAATACTGTGGCAAAAAGCAACCCACGGAGAAAGGGTTGATTCTGGATCACAGTTCAAGGGTATAGTCCACCCCAGAGAGGAATTCGAGGCAACTCCATAACAAAAATAGAATTGTATATTATACAACGGACTAAAAAAATCAGAAATTTGCAATTCTGTAAGTTATTATTAAAAGGAGTAAAACAGGTCTAAACAACACAGGAAAGACTGACATAAATTTGGAGTTGTCAGACTCATGAGCACATTTAGAATTGGAATTCCAACATTTTAAAGATAAAAATGGAGAACAGCAGCAAATCAACCAATGTAATGAGGCTATTTAGTCTCTGGGCTAATGTTTGGGCTTGTCTTTAGGAAGTGCATCTCATACTACATTGTAGTTAATGGTTAGTATCAATGGTCAACCTGATTATTGACAGCTCATTTAGCAGACTGTAGAGTCACATCAGATGCCTATGGAAGAGTATTTTGTTTATGCTCATTAGGGTGGGAAGACCTGCCCTCTGTGGGTGGTTCCATTCCCTAGCTAAGGTCTCAGATTGTATAAGTGGAGAAAGGAAGCTGAGTAGAAGCATATATACATTTTTGACTGTGGAAGCGATGTCTAATACATAATTCTTTTTTGTTGTGTTACTATTAATTTATATCTTACAAGAATTCCATTTGTAAAATGCTTATACTTGACCTACATATTAAAAATTTGAGCCATGAAAATACTATAGATTTGGTGATTTGAAAAAAAAAAGGTGGAAAAAACAAAGATGGCAGCTGTCACCAACAACCGCTACACAGCTCTGAGGCATCTGAATGACCAATGGAAGCCGTGAAGGGTGATACAGCAGCACAAAAGGAGCCACAATAGCTCCAGAACAAGTAAGGGCAGAAAAAGGCAAATCTTATGGAAAGACACTTATTTAAAAGTGGACTCATGAAGTTTCCATGATGATAGAACATACCCTTCCCCACAGTGTCTCAGTCAGCAGGCTGCAAGCTCCAAGGTCATGCCCAAAAAGCAGTGGGGATGCCATTGTCTAACACAGGAAAACGTGCAGCATCCTGGAGCTCTGGCAGAAACAGGTCATTTCTGAATAGACAGTGAGCTCAGGAGAGCTGCAGTGACACACCTCAGTTTCCAACGCCACTACGACAAATGAATAGGTGATGGAGAGGTGGGCAAGATGGAGGAACAGAGTGCTCAGCGCTCATGGGAGAAAGGCAGAGCTAGAGACTCAAGGGTGGTGATAGGGAGGAGAGAAGGCTATGGGGGTCGGGACATGGGATATTTCCTTACCTAACAGGGCCAGCATGATGTTATGCAGGAGCCCAGGGTTTACACAGATTCAGCCCCAGAGCACACTGCCCAGCTCCCTGGTTCTGAGCAACAGTAAGATGTCTGAGATGGACTCCCTAGAAAGAACTTCATGGTCCACGGTTGGCGCCATGTTGAAACCCGAGGTTCATATGGATGTCCATGGTCCTATAGTATCTGGGGACCGTGTTGATGTCATAGCCCAACTTGCTACCTATACAGATGTCCTTGGTCTATGACGCCGATTGAGGCAAAGTTAATGTCCCTGGCTGTGTTGCCACTGAGGGCTGTGACAGAATCTCTAATCTGTGCTGAGGCAGAGGATTATGTTGATGTTTGAGGTCTGTACTGCCACACGAGTCCATGAGGTCAGTGTCCCATGCTCACTGATGCTGGAGACTCTGTGGATGTCCATTGTCCATTCTGTTGCCAGAAACCATGTGGAACTCCATGATCCTTGTTCCCACTCACTGAAAAGGGCAAGAAAGCCACTTTTTCAGTAATATAAATGACTAGATTCACAGCTCAGAAAGAGGGACATAGAAGTCTTCTGGGACAACCCTTACTCTTATCCTAATGCCTAAAATATGTAACAGCTTAAACATAAACCATCAAAGAGACCTCTTAAAAACTGATAAGGGTGCGGAGGTTCTCCACAATTGATGACTTCTTGCAGTGTTATGGTAAAAATAAAACATGTAAAAAGATAAACAAATAAAAAAATAAGCAGCAGAACAGTTCCCACATATACCCTGATGGTCTCTCTCTTGATAATTTATCTCAGCAGTTCCATGCTGCCCCCAGGTACTCTCTGACCTGGGCAGTGTGCCAGCCTTCCAACAGGGCACCTTGTCAGGCTGTCCTGCCCTCACTCACAGCTCTCTTGGCTGATTTCCACCACGCCAGGCATACACATACCAATTCCATGGTGGCCAGGTACATCCCACCACTATATGTTCTCTAGAACTCAATTAATTCGCCACATGAAAGAACATACCACACAATGTCCTCTGATCCAATTGATAAGATTTAATTTGCCCATCTAAACAACATAAAATCCTGTATATACCCATCACTTAAAAATAGTCATAACAACCTGTAACTACACCCAGAGAGGACTCTTAACATCTTTCTCCATGTTCTCTCAGCTCCCTACTCCTCGCTGCCCTTCTAAAGCCTCTGTTCTGGCCTCCCTTCTTTCTCATCCAATGACAGACCTCTTAATCTTGTCTGCCTTCACCTGAACGGCAGCGGTGTAGGTAGAGAAGGTTTCAATTTTCTTTAAGGGGCTGACCACTGGGAGTTTGATCACACTCCAGTGAGTATATAAGTCACACAAATTGTATTTCATTTTCTTCTTTCTTTCTTCCTTCTCCTCCTCCTTTTCCTCTTTTTCCTCCTCTTCTTTTTCCTCCTCCTCCACCCTCTTTGGTAGGAGCAGGGCATGAGGGTGGGTGTGAAGACCTGGGAGGACTGAGAAGTGTGATTAAGGATTATGATGCAAAATTCCCAAATTATAAAAAATATAAAAAATTAAAAGCAAAAATATATTTAATGAAAGTTCTGGAAGCTAGAAATCTAACATTTGAATATAATTTTGGTTCAAATAAATGTGTACACACACATAGAACTTCCTCAATAACTGAATATAGCAGGTCTTCGATAAACATTTGTTCGTGAGTGAAATTGCCAACTCCTATAAAGCAATGCTGTAAGACGGCAACGAGAAGAAGACCATGTAGTGTGTTCTGCTCTTGACAAGGTCAACATGACAATACAGAGGCAGGAATGTTGATGAATTTGCTTTAAGAGAAGTCACTAAGATTTCCATTGGGCATAGAAAGCATTTAAATATCTCATGGACATGTGTTTGCTTTCTCAACAGTCTCTGTTTAGCACATTGAACTAGAAATATCAATGGAGATCAATTCAGATGGAGTTAGCAGAAGGAATAAGTAACCACTCCTATAATTTGAATAGTTGCTTTTTCAAATGTTTCAGGAACTTTCAATAGGCTGAAGTAGAGAAAGTCATTGGAAGTTAACCATATATATCTGTCTCTGACTCCCTTGCTTTTCTTTTTCTGTCTCACGTGAGTGCATGTTCACAAGTGTGTGGGTACATATATCATTGGGTGAGGACACACATATATGAACAGGTGGAAATTGCTATCAGGTGTCTTTCTTTATTATTTACTGAGGCAGGCTATTCCATGAGCCTAAAGTAGTTAATTCAGCTAGTCTAGCCAGGAACTTTGGCCCGGGACCACCTTCACCCATGTCGGTCTGTTGGGGATTACCAGTGAGCTGACTGCCACACCTTTCTGGTTTTGTCTTGCTTTTCTTATGGGAACTGGGGATCAGAACTCTGGTAGGAGCTGCTTTCTTCCCTGTGCTATTCTCCCAACCCCTCCACCCATTACCGCTCATTGGTCAAATGCAAATTCCACAATTACATCGCAGATATCACAGTTGAAGTGGTCTGCATTGTTCTTAGATAAGAGGTAAACTTGACAATGAATAATGACCTCTGTCACTTAGAAGGACTCTAGA
The DNA here is from genome assembly GCF_011064425.1 of Rattus rattus. Classification (NCBI taxonomy): domain Eukaryota; kingdom Metazoa; phylum Chordata; class Mammalia; order Rodentia; family Muridae; genus Rattus; species Rattus rattus. The sequence goes on along the minus strand of NC_046165.1, from coordinate 79,140,274 downwards.
AAGTGTTTCATCACAACATTGCTCGTGCTCTCCAAGGTGTTTTGTGATGCATTTCATGTTTACTTGTGTGCTGGCAACAGTGATTGATCTTCCCATAGGATACAGAAGCAAGAGGTGGGCTTAGAGCATGCTGGCTGCAGTTAGATACACAGCAATTGCCTTTCCATGCCTGTCTGGTGCCTGAGTGGATCTGAAAAGACAATTTTTGTCTTTGAGGTTTCAAAATTGATTGAAAGTGAACTAATTAGGGCTTCTTACTTGCCTGGGAAAGCCAGACGTGAATGGTGGCCCCAAGGGAAGAGCAGAGTTGAGGAACAGCACATTCTGGAGAAGGAAAGGGCTGACTGTTATCAATCAGGCCATAAGTCTCCTTCAGCAGTTCTTTTCATAGCCTCTTGGAAGAGCTGAGCAGCCAGCTCAATGAAGAGAGACAGAAATCAGATCCCTCTGCCTGACATGCTGCCCACGAGAGAAAGAGAGAGCCTCTTCTGTGGGACACTCACGGTGCACGAGACAATCACCTTTTCTTCTCTTGGAAAGGCTGGGGGAGAAAGAAAATCAACAAATGTTGCCATTTACAATAGACCTCAACTCTTAATTCAAGCATGAATGGGGAAGCCACTTTCTAAAGCCCTGCCCTAGCAAAGGAACTATTGGCTGCAAGGGGTTAGGGAGAGGCAGTTTCTCTCAAGGATGTGGTCCATGCTAAATTACCTATGGTCCACTAGATGGCCTACACCTATGTACTACACATGAGAAGTCCTATCTGGAATACAGTGGATTTAAAAAAGAATACAGTGGATTTAAAAAAGATAATATGAGGTGAAGAGGGAGATGAGTCTGGGAGGAGTTGGAGTTGAGGAATAAATATATGCAATATAGATATATGCAAAATGCATTGTATACATAAATGAAATTCACAAAGAATAATAAAAATATATTAAAAGAGTGAGGAGACTACTAGAAATATAGCAATAAGGATAATATATTCCACTCTATCTTTGACTTACTGTAGATCTTCTTACCATGATAATGATATTATGTTAATACAGGAAAATATACTTATTCTTCTTGATGCAGGCTGAAGTATTTGGAGAATGAAGTATTGTGTCTCCAACTTATTTTGAAATTATTCTTAAGTGTGCACATGAATGTGCCTTAAGAGTGATAACACGGCTAAATACTAAAATTGGCCAAATATGATGATTCTTTAACTGTATTTTAAATGTTTACTGAAAGCATATTACTATGCATTATTTTCTTTTATTATAGCATCGTGTATTTCTCTTTGAATAAAGAACAGCTAATTAGAGTTCTGCTCTCAGCTTACACAAGTTGAATTGTAGTTATAAAGCGATCCATTACTATAAGATAAAGTAAAATTACTTGCAAAACAATGAGCACAGAAATTCGTCCAAATATATCTCCTTTTTTCTTAATATTTTTTCTGTCACCAGGAATCTCCTTTCTATTGACTCTTCCAGGATGTCTTAGTTACATTTTTTTTAGCACAGTTGACTCTTTGAATACCCACACTCCATCAGTTTTCATGCCATGTATATTTTATACTAGATATTGTAATTGAAACGAGTACAGCTGATAATACCAAGTTTGGCAAGGAAGTACAGCTGACTTATGGTAAGTCCTTGAGGTATAGGAGGACCACTTCCAATCCCAAGCTTTGGTGTGCTTTAGCATCAGTGAGCTTGTAGGCAGTTGAGCTGGTAGATCTGTTGAATGAAGTTGGGTCAAGTGTGGGGTAAACAGGATTTAATACTGCTCATAACCTGTTGGATTTTTCTTCCATTAAATTTCCAAGGTTAGACCAGGTAATACACAAGCATTTCCATCAATTTGCCACTAAGGCCCTTTTCTCCAATGAAGTGGAATCAGAAGGTCCCAGTCTCAGGCTTAATCTTCAACATCAACTGCAATCATCATGAATTCGTGAGTGCAATAATCCTGTCATATCCATATTTCTGGATATGACAGCAGTCCTTTCCAACCTCTAGCTCTTACCATCTTTCTATCCCCTCTTCCATGAAGATCTCTGAGCCTTTGGGATAGAAAGTGTGATCTACATTACTGTGATAGTCAGTTGTTATCTGTTCTCCTGTGGATCTCTGCTCTAACCATGGCTCACTGCAGAAAGAAGCTTTCTGATGAGGGCTGAGAGCTGTGCTAATCTACTGGTATAAAACTATGTATTAGAAGGCGTTTTGATACCATATCCATTTAACTTTCTCCAATAATAAGGATCCAAATAAAAGTCTGAAGAACTCACTCAATCCATAAAGTGCTCTGAACATGAACATGAGTATCTGAGTTTGATCACCAGAACCCATGAAAACAAAACAAAAACTCCAGCACCAAGGACAGACAGTGGCTTTCCTGAGCCCATTAGAGAATCAGCCTGACTAAACACGATCTGTTGTCTCCTGGCCTCCACATCTTGTATACATGTGTCCATGTGCCCACCACCAACACATACCTCCTATAGACACACTCTTGAACATACGAGAATCCAAATTCAGCCCATTTCTTTGTGTGTTTTGTATTTCTTTGTTTTCTCTAAGTAGTTTTTAACAAAGATGTCAAGATAATTCAATGATCAAAGTATAGGGTTCTTTTTTTCAACAAAGAAAACTATAACTGGATATCCACATAGAACACAAGATAAACTTAAACCTCAATTTTTTCACCACATGCAAAATCAAACTCAAAATGGATCACACGTGCAAATTTAAGAATTCAGTCTTGTTTTGAAAAATGAGAAGATATGGTGGTTTGAATAGGAATGGCCCCAGGGACTTATGTATTTGAATGCTTGGCCCACAAGTAGTGGCACTATCAGGAGGTATGGCACTGTTGGAGTAGGGTATGGCCTTGTTGGAGGAAGTGTGTCACTATGGGGGCAGGCTTTAAGGTCTCCTATACTCAAGTTAGGCCTAGCATGGTAGATGTCTGTTGCCTATGGATCAAGGTGTAGAATTCTCAGCTCCTTCTCAAGCATCATGTCTGCCTGAACATTGCCATGCCTCTTGCCGTGATACAATAGGATAAACCTCTGAACTATAAGCCAGCTCCAGTTAATTGTTTTCCTTATAAGAATTGCCATGGCATAGCGTCACTTCACAGCAATAAAACCTTATTATCTAGGGCAGAGAGAAAGTTAGTGTTTTGCTGACCAGAACAGATTTTATAAATGAATCACAAAAATCACAACAATAAGAGAAAAGAATGATGAATTTAGGCACCATGTGAGTAAAAAAATTTTTTTCTTCAAAATATACGACTAAGAATATGTAATTGAAAGCCGCAGACTAATGAAAAACATTAGAAATAAAAACTAAGAAAATACATAGAAGAGTTCCAGCAATGTTCTTGCATCAAGAACATTAGCTTACAATGCTATAAGAAGACTGAAAATCCAAGAAAATAAATTTGATTTTATTAAACTTTATGCTATTATCCCCTACAGTGTGGTCTCCAGTCCAGCTATTAGTTGGCATTTCTTGCACCTTGCTGTTATGTCAAGAGGAAAACGTACATCTTCATGAATATTCCTGATTCCTGATGTTGTTTCATTACAAATCTCTCTCCCACCCTATAGTATGCATCAAATTTGAAAACCGAGAACAGAGACTTCATTAAGTATGTTCTTAAAACCGGTTCAACCCTGCTCCATTGATCATGCTTATCAACTAAATGTTTACATTTGTGACTGAAAATAAAGCAAGAAAAGGAATAGTAGTTCCACCAGCTCTGTGGTTCTGCTGTGAGCAGAGCTGACTTAGAAAAAGAAATGTGTTACGGATTGAATTTAAAATGGTCCCTGCAGGCCCATGTGTTTGAACACTTGGCCCTAGCTCACAGAGCTGTTTCCAGAGATTGTGCATCCTTCTGGACACGGGAACTAATTTTGTGGATATGTAGGGTTGGTCCTAGAAAGTTGTAGCTGCCCAAATTGTGGCCAGAGGTCTCTGCTTTCTAGTCAGCTACAGAGAGATTTGCAGTCTGTTTTCACAAACATACCATTCAGCCCCTATGTCTCCCTTGCCCTGATGAAATGTGTCCTCTTAATGAGCCAAAATTAACCCATCCTCCCCTACCTTCCTATTGTGAGGTGTTGGTAGCAGCCATAAGAAAAGCCCAAAGTAACTAATAGAAAAGATACGCACTGGATAGAAGCTTAACCATAGTTATAACTTTGTTACCAATGATGAATGAAAAGAAGCTCCATGATGCCGTAGGATGTTGGGGAGAAACTGAGAATTAAAGCAGAAGTGCTATCTTGTAAAATGTTTACTGACTCAGAAAACTATACCAAGCCCAAATATAATACGCAAGATATTTCATGCAAGTTTTCAGGTTTCTATGTACAAGATAAAACAACAAATAAACAAGTGGGAAAAGTTGAAGGTGCCCTCCTCTACTCAGCTACCACAGTTAAACCATGGCATAATTCCCACAGGACTGTCCATCTCCATCCTGTGCAATGTTCTTCTCCGTCTCAGGGTCCTGCAAAAAGAGTGCTTTGTATGTACAAATGTATACTCTATACTTGGCTTCCTTCTACCACAAGCCTTTTGTGAATATGTCTCTCTTCTTCCTGGGTCAAACTTTCCCATGTGGAGGATCTGATTAATGCATCCAAATAACAGATTACAAAAGGTTTTGTTTGTTTGGGTTTTTTGTTTGTTTGTTTGTTTGTTTTTGTTTTTGGCACCAGACCAAAGGCATTAGCTTCTACCACAAGGTTGCTGGCACATTACGTGTCTTACCTTTACTTTAAGCCACCATAATAACATGCTTTCTTTTACAGTTGTAAAGATGTCTGAAGTCCTTATACTGTATTTTATGCCAGGTTATAAGCTCAATTAAGGCACAAACCCAGTCTTTTGTTCTTGATGTAACTTGGACCATTGCAACTTTTTGGTAAATGCTCACGGTTGAATTATTAAACAAATAACAGGAAAAAGATTGGCCTCTCATGTTACGGTTTGTATAGTCATCCTGCCCTCAAGCAGGGGTGTGTAATGCCCATGGTGGTTGGACAGCCATCTTTGCTCCCAGATCCTTTAGTCTCTAGGTGCCACTGTCAGGGGGAAGGGGACAGTGACTCTGTTTCACAGTGGCAGCAGCAGCAGCAGCAGCAGCCCAAGGAATTTCCTTAATCTTTCAAGGACCCCAAGTCCCCAAAATCCTGGCTTCCATGCAGAGAAGACTTTCAGGATTAGCCAGTATAAAGCAGAATGGGAGATTTTATTAAAAGTATTATATATACTCTTTATACATAAGGGTTGAGAGAAAAGAGGGGTGCTCAGTAGAAAAGAATTACCAAGTGGAGTGTGGACTCGTCAAGAGGGAGTTATAATTAAGTGTCCTGCTCCTGTGTAAGATTTTGCTTGCGCTCAAGTTTTAACTCAAGGGATTGCTAATCCCCCTTTCTCTCACTTCCTCTGCTCTGTTTTGATAAGTGAGATTACAGGATGTCTCCAGAGGTGCCTAGGGTGGGTCATAATCACAGCAAGTTAAAAACAGGAGCCACAAGGGATGTGAACCCTCTAGAAATGTTCAAATTTACAGCTGGAAAGGGGGAAAGTCCTAAAATCCATGCACAAGATATTTTCAACAATACTATGTTTTATTTTTCAAAAAAGTTTTAAAATTTTTAAATCTAATGTTCTCTGGGATGTAATGTTCTCTGGGATGAGCCAGTTTCTTTTCTCCTCTAAATTCCCTCTTCTCCATCCCTGTTCTTGACAGCATTCTACATTCAGCTACTCCAGACTAAACCCCAGATATCATGCCTGATTCTCCCTTCTCATATACTACACATCTGGACCCAACTTTCCCCCATGTTCAGAACCCTATAGAGGCTTCCCTGTTTCTTAGAATAAAATTCCAAATTATAATGTAACCTTCGGATAGACTATGGTGCAACCGTGCAGCAGGGATCCAAGCATGCGACTGAGAGCGAGCTGAGGCTTTGGTGGACAAGGGAAACAACCCTCAAACAGAAACCGCTAAGATGCCACGGCCAAACTCAGATGCAAATCTGCATCAGCATATTTTCTGGCTTTTGTTTTATATTTCTCATATAGTATTAACTTCTACAGGAAAAGAAGAGCAAAATTAAGAATTTTTCTCTCTCTAGACCTGACCAAAAGAGTGAATACCACCCTGGTCCTCTAACCCCCATTACCAATTCCAATCTCCCTCTCACAATACAGTGGTCCTTTGACACCTTGTCTTGTTTCTTCCATTGTCCCCTTCTTTGCTAATTCAGCTGTTCTATCAACCTTTCTATATCTCAAAGATACACATAATCACTGCAAAAATCTTTGCACTTCGTTCCCTGTGCCCCAAAGGCTTTCTTCTCCCAGATACCTCCCTTCCTTAACCTTTGTCTTTCAGAGTCAGGCACACTTGTCCGTATCTATAATCCAAGCACTAAGACTATGGAGATAGAAAGATAATGAATTTCAGGGCAACGCAACTAGTATAGTAAGGTTCTGTCTGAATTAAAAATCCATGCTTACCGAAATGGAAGGCCCTTCCCTGTCATGATCTAAGACAGCTCCTATTACTCTACCGCTTATTATCATTTTTGTGCTTTAAATGGCACTTATCGCAAAGGGCACTGTGGTCCGTGTTTATTCATTTATGCTTTTGCCACTATGTTGTGAACTCCTGGAGGTCTGCCTATGTGGCTAAGCATCTAGACACTCAATAATTACCCCATGAATGAATGAATAAATGAATGAATATGAGTGTCAGTGTCAACTATGTTGAATTATCTGGCAGTTTAGATTTTTTTCAAGTTCATTTGAATTTGAATAGGAAGTTAATAACTAAGACTAAAAGGGATAGCAATGCAAAGCACAATTTAAAAATGATTAGCTCGGAACGATTGCCAATCTCTCCGAACCGCTTATGAAAAATAAAAGCTGTATTGTTGTCATTTTCTAATTGATTTAAGAAACTTCAGGATCAAATTATTTCTTCTACAGTCTCCATTTAGCCTTCCTCTGAAAAGACCGCCATCAACTTCTAATCCTGACAGCATTATAGCAGTGATATTATGTGTCAATGCAAAAATGGTGTCATTTATAGGGGAAAACAGAAACACTGAAAGCAGTAATACTGTTAAACGATCCGCCCTTGATTATTGGACAGGTAGAATATGAGGTGGGGACAGAAAGTTATGGTCAAGTTTTCTCTGTTGATTTACCATTAGAGATAGTCACTTAAATTTCCCAATTAAGCCCTAACAAATTCTATCTTAGCTAATACATACTTTACAGACACACTTCCAGGATGCCGCAGGAGAACTAAAAGAATAGTTATATAAGCCCACCTTCATTTCCTTAAAGTTGGAATAGCACTGCTCATCCATATTCTGTTCTGTCCTCTTCTACATCTGGCCATCCACAGCCATTGCATTTTATCTGCTAAGCAAGACTCAAAGTCATCAACTTGAGGCACTTGATAGTCACTATCTATCTCATTAAAATTACAAAATAGCTCCCTGAAAGGTCTTCCCGCAGTCAGCTTTTCTTCCTTCTGGTCAACTCTGTTCTACATAGTATTGATATTTTACTATATGTACCTAATAATGCCCTCTACTTATTAAAAGTATATAGTATCTTGCTTTTGCTCTTAGGAAGATCATATATGTATCAGTCCCAACACACTCTCCAGCTCATTTTGAATTACCTTCATTTCTTTACACAAGAACCATTATCAAAAATGTCAAGAAACTATTTTAGGCATCATTCTGGTTTTAGATCAAAGGCTGTTTCACTATGAGAGCATCTCTGTACCATCAGACTAAAAGTACCTCCTCTCATCCTTATAGCTCTCATCCTAACTCATCCTTATAGCTTTCATCCTAACTCATGTTACAATGGCAGATCAAACGTGCTCATATGTACAGTATTTGTCATCTAAACCACAGTGGACACACTCTGAAAATAGCTATCTTCATAGAATTGTTCACTACTGTACTCCAACATAGAGGATAAAGCCTAGCAAAAAGTAAAAATGCACTAAATAGTAATGATGCAATTACCTGAGAATATATAGGCAAACAATGATGGGGAATTTAGACCACATTTAAGAGAATCTTATGAGCACCAATGAACACTGGGTAGATACAAGGAAAAAAAATGTGAAAAAAATCATTTCCAATGTAAATTCTTTTAAAACAAAAAGAATATATTTATATCTATCTAGATCTTCACTGCCCAATCCTGTAGCTAAGTCTATCAGTGTTTTAGAATGTGACTAGTCTTAATTGAGACATGCTTTATAGAGACAGGTAAATAAATCACTTCACTAATACTCTTAAATTGTATATTGGTTATTTGTGGAGATGACATTTTGAGTCCATTAAATGACAGATGTTGGTTAACTTAGTCTTACTTTCACTATCTTACCTTTTTAACATTTACAGTGAACTTAAGATGCATAGGCACATCTTATGTTAACTTTCTATTAGACCTTAGTGTTCCATAATTTGAATATTTTATTTCTTCTCTTAAATGTGTACTGAAATGTATTCCTTATCATAAGAGGTAGGACTATTAAGAGTTCTTAAGTCATGAAGGTCCCACTCTTCAGGAAGAATAAGGGCCTCAATAAAGAGCCACAGGCCACTTAGGCCTGTTCGCTCTGGTACTCATTCTGCCATATAGGACACAAAATCTCTCCCCTCCAGAGGATGTTACAGCAAAATACCACCTGACAGTAGAGATCTGGAACCATACCAGATGCCAAAGATACTGATACCTTGAGCTTGGACTCACCAGCCTCCAAAATTGTCAAGAAATAAATTTCTGCTTACTTTAAAAAACACATTTCACTTTGTTACAGCAGTGGGTCCAAGACAAGAGTAACACTGTCTAAAGCTAGGAATGACATGACAGGACAAGCCAGTCAAATGTGTGATGGGCCAGGAGTCAGAAGGAACTTCCTGTGTTGACATCATGCTTTTGTCTCCCAGGCATCTCCCTGTGCTTTTTTACTACACGGACAAATGCTTTCTCCATATATCATCTCACTTGGCCATATCATCTACAAACTGAGTTCCAAAGGCTCTCTCCCATGCTTTTTTTTTAACAAATATCCTAGTTTGCAAAGCTCAACTTTCTTATTTTTCTGAAATATAAATGGTCAGTCTATTGATAGAAGAAAGGCTTGGGAAAATCTTGGTATAACGTCATTTTTATCCAAAGTAACTGGAAAATAAACACTGCAACTGGAAACTGTGTTTGACAACTCTACAGACAGTTTTATGAATATTCTCTGTATTTCTGAAAGTTTCACACCAATATTCAAGAATGTGTGTGCATCTACTCATGAACATAAACACGTGCTTAAGACTTCTTTAGTGTATCTTTGGAAGGTTGGCCATTTTTACATGTTCCTCTGAAGACCCCAATAAAAGTGACCACAGGATCTATCTTGGTTCCTTAACATCCGAACACAACATACTGTTTGGCATAATAGAAACTTTCATCAAATCTTTTCTTGAGTTCACTGCATGAACATTATTTTCTTTATCCTAACATTTCCTACCTCTAAGTCTTACTGTGGTGGTTTGAAAAGAGAAATGACCCCATAGGCTCATAGCGAGTGTCACTATTAGGACTACTAATGTCCATCACCAACAATATGTCTGTCTACACACTGCCGTGCTTTCTCACCACGACCATGATGAACTAAACCTCTGAAACTGTACACCAGGCCCAGCTAATTGTTTTTGTTATAGGAGTTACTGTGGTCATGGTGTCTCTTCACAGCAATAGAAACCCTAAGACACTTCCTATCGGTTCAATTTCTAGGATTGTACTTAATGAACGGCTGCCCAAGGTTTTATTTAATACCACTTCATAAGCGGGTATTCTGAGTGGCTAAATCAAAGATAGAGTCTTTATCTTCCTTATGATGCCTAGAATTATTAGGTAAGCACTTCACAATTCCTAAATATAATGAGCCAACGAATTGTAATCCGTAAGTCGAACACTATTCCTTCATACATATATAGGACTAGACCAATGTTATTAAGCAACAGGATGAGTTTATAAGTAAAATAATTACTCACAGAATTTGGTGAATTTACTTACCAAATCTTAGCGATAATTTAGGATAAGCAACTGCCACAGAAGTACAAAAGCCGAGTGACTCATTTAACCATGAATTCTATAGATATAAGGAAACGCGTACTACAGTTTTCTTATCGTTGATTAGATTTAGGTAGGTAAAGAAACAAATAGCTTCCAGGACATGGTGAGCAAATATGAACAAGCTTCATGTTTGACTAGCTCCTGCCAGGCCCTTGCTTCTACGTGAGGACACTCACTGAGGGGCATGCCAGCATATCTACTGAGAGCCAAAATCAACAGGAGACAGACAGGTAATCTTGATACCTTCCAGCTCCTGGGAATGTCTTTGTTTCAATTCAAGCATCATGTAGCAAACAGTTGAAGGGCACAGAAGCAAACAGCATGAGTCTGGATACCTTGGCTAATCCGAGAGCAAAGTGTACCGTTGAGCTTGGCCCAAGATCTGTATGAAATCTGAACATTGACTCCTCAGGTACATGCCGGAATTTCAGTTTGGGGAATTTTTAATTGGATGATTCTCACCAAGGAGTCACAACGTCAAGTCTGAAGTTGTCTTGTTTCACAGCATGTTTTTCTTTGATATTGGTAACCCAGAGTGTCATACCCTCAGCGTGATGCAGCTTAATCATAAAAGGTAAGTCTGTGTATTTTGTAAACTTCAGTGGTCACTCAGCATTTGTACATATAGACTGCTAATTTGGCCCATTGACATAGCCATTACTATTTCCATCCCTTGTGGCTACAGACTGCCTTATGAAGAGTCTATAGAATATGAATGGAAAATTACTGTCCCCTTTCAGTAACTGGCAGTGGGCTGTAGGCATCATGGCAATCATCTCTAGGCATTACACAAACCCATAAACCAAACAAATACCAGTTGAAGCAGATTCATCCAGTTTATACCCATTACCTGTTCAGTTAAATCACTTTCATATTAAGAACTGTAATTTAAGAGCTGGTTGGTAATTCTTTAATCCCAGAACTTGGGAGGCAGAGGCAGGTAAATCTCTTGAGTTGGAGTACAGCCTGGTCTACTAAGCAAGTTCCCAGACAGTCCTGGCTATACAGAAAATCTGTCTAGAAAAACAACAACAACAACAACAACTACAATTTACTTTGGATCAAGTAATCAATGTTTACAAAGAGATCCCACACAAATTCACAGACCTCTGAGTAACCCACTGCATGATACTACAGAGGGAGAAAATGAGAGCTATAACAGAAAGAACCAGGGAAGAAAAATGAGATTCTAGAGGGTAGTAATAATACATTTAAAAAAAACCTTCAAGAATTATAACTTAATTTAGGATATTTTATGAATTAATTGGCTATTGACTGAGAATCCTATAAATTTGGTATAGTAAGTTTCCATAAGAAATGTGATTCAAGGGGGCTGGAGAGATGGCTCAGTGGTTAAGAGCACTGACTGCTCTTCCAGAGGTCCTGAGTTCAATTCCCAGCAACCACATGGTGGCTCTCAACCATCTGTAATGGGATCTGATGCCCTCTTCTGGTGTGTACTTAAATATAATAAATAAATGAATCTTTAAAAAAAAAAAAAAGAAATGTGATTCAAATGATATTCTGGAATAAATTCTGTGTTACTCATTTTTTTTCTGAGAAAAAGATTAAAATGAATGGTAGAAGAGATAGGGTTTACCTATCTCTTTAAAATACAAGAACTGTATGGATTCACACATTCAATAATGCTCTTTAAGTAGACAGTCTAATGAATACAGCATTTGGGCTGCTGAGGGCTTTAACAGGATACAAGATGCATGCTTATACAAGAGCCATCTCATTATCCTGATTCTGGCAAGGAGGTGGCTAAGGGAGGCAGACATGAAACAAATAATTTGAGAAAACTGTAAGAAGTTAAAGAATGGATAATTTTCTATGCAAAAATAAATGCAGTATTCTAGTAAGAATGTTGATTTCTTTAAAACCCAGTTATGTTATGAAAATGTTTTTGTTTTAATCTTAGGTGCAGGGTAAGAGACCGCTTCACATCAGGTGATTATGATTTGCCTAGTGCACTAGCAGGGGCCTGATTTCTGCCAGCTATAGATACTTTAAGTCTGTGGAGAGGATATAAATGGAAGTGCCCCAATAGGGCCTGTGACAATGGCTGTTCCCCCTTGTTCCTGCTGGTCTCTACTGCTATCCCTGATGCTTCTGGTCCCTGCTGCTCCTGGTCTCTGCTGCTGCTGGTGGTTCCTGCTGTTGCATTTGCTAGACTTTTAGTTTACTATTACTGGATTTCTGGATATTCTGACAACAAAGATTGGACTTGCCCCTAGAAACTCGATGCCCCTAATCAGGAGGAAGGAGTCTAAAGAGTTCTATGACCATTTTTCCCTCTAACATTCTTTCTTTCCTACCTAGTGTTGGGGGGTTAGAAGTGATTAGGTTGGAATAAGGGTTGGAACTGAGAGAGATATAAAAACCCAGTGAAATAATATGCCAACAAATTAGTATTTCTTGAGGCAAGAGAAAATACAAGTTTAGAAGAACCCAGAAAACAACAGATGAAACCTCACTAGTAGCCTGAGCTCAGGATAGGACACATGAGGTCACATTAGGACTTTGTGTTTTAGCCTGAAGAAACTGGAACCACTGAAGGGAAGGGTTGCTTCTCATTTGCATTGGATCTCATTGGAAATCTCATCCAAACAGCATGTGAAAATTTAGAGAAGGACACAGCAGAGATATAGAATACCAGTAAAATCACAATTCTGTTTACAGAAAGAAAGTTTGGGGCACAGGAACATAAATATAAGGTCTTGAGAGTTATTGTAGAAATCAATGAAATAGAAACAAAGGAAATAGTACAAAGAGTCAAGGAATGTGAGAACTGGTTCTCTGAGAAGAAAAATAAGATCACCAGACTCTTTCCCCACCTCACCAGAAAGAAACAGAAGACCCAAATTAATAGAATCAAAAAATGGACAGGGAAAAATTATAACAAATGCCAAAGAAATTCTAACATTATAAGGAATACTTCAATAGCCTTTGCTTAAAAAGAGGCCATGAATTTGAAAGAGAGTGGAGAGGGATATACAGGAGAGATCGGAAGGAAGGAAGCAAAGGGAAAATGTTCTAACCATAACGTAATCTCAACAAACAAACAAAAACAAAAGAAAATAAACCGACAAAACAAAACCTATGCTCCATTAGGTTAAAGAAATATCTAAAAGAAACTGGGGGGTTTCCAAATTCAACTGAACCACCCAAGTTAAACTAAGAAAAGATCAACGACCTAAAGAACCAGACACTGAAATAGCTATAAAACAGCTACTAAAGAAATCTACCAAGTAAAAGAGCCCAGGAGCAGATAGATTCACAGCAGACTTCTACCAGACTTTCAAAGAACTACAACTAATACTTCTCAATTTATCTTTACAAAGAAAAAGAAGCACTTTCAATTTCTATAAAGCTAGTATTCAAATACAAAGATAAGACAGCAAAGGAGAAGTAAAATGAGCAGTTTTTACTTTAAGCTCCATACAAGTTATGGTATCACTCACCAAGACAAGATTAGAGAGAGATGAGGTCTTGCCTGGGCAGCAGATGCATAGTTTAATTTGAATGCATGAGTTAGGGTTACCTTTGGAACATACAAAGACCGATAAACAGGTAGCCAACTGTGACTGAGACTCATATAAGATAATTTGAGTTTTAAGTACAGGCTTTCACATCACAGGAATAGTATTTGGAAGCCTAGATGAGAACAAATTTCCACCAGAAATGCGTGAGATGAACCATGGTCAGAGTAAAGAGGAATAATGGCAGAATGGTTGTAGGAAAAGAAATAGTGTCATTGATATAAAATAAAAGGATTTCACAGAAGAGAAAGTGGCCAACAAGGGTGATCGATTAAGATGAAGACTGATAAATATCCATGGTAGTGAGCCCCTTGGTAGGAACTGGCCACTGTGGGAAGAGAGAATGGTGGGCTAGAGCATAGCAGAGCTGAACTGTAACAGCGTACAATGCACATGACAGTTGAGTAGATGATCCTTAAAACATGTGTCTCTTAAGGGGCCAACAAGGGGAACACATGTAATGAGGGTACCCAGGGTTTCAGGCGGGAAAGGGTCTGCTTTACTTGCCGAGGTTAAGCAGACAGCAAGAAAAAAAAAGGAAATTTGAAGAAGTAGGTAGAAAGGGTCTCATGTAATCCAAAAATGAGAAGAGGTAGAAAGGAAGGGGAGCAAGGGATTCGAAGAACAGGTAGACCAGGCTCTGTCTTTGATAAGAGGAACAAAAGAAAGGGGATAAGGCTAAGACAAGGCAATCCCTTTGCTGCTGGAGTTGGGAGTATTCCTACCCATGGTGTCTACAGTACTTGCACCACAACAGAAAAGGGCCCATCTGCTGAGAGGTAGTAAGGTTGATATAGTGCCATAGGAGTTGATTGCAAACACAGGTATTAAGGCTGCTGGATGAGTTGCTCACAAAAGCATAGAGGACATCATGCACTATATTACAACATCCTTATTTCACACCCAGAAAGTTTTGCTGAAGTAGATATGACAGCCATGCATGCAATCCCAGAAGCTAAGAGAGCGACATACTCTTGCAACAAGGCAGAGGGGGTGATGAGTTTTGCTGGGTGGCATAAGGTTCATGGAGCAGAAAGGCATAGAGAGGTGAAGAAGGAATGGATTGAAACTGCACTGTCACTGAGTAGAAAAGGCCAAACTATTCTCTCAGTGCTAGATTTATTTGTTTTGATGTTTGCTCTGTTTGCTTTGATGTTATTGCTATGTCTAGAGATTGAGCATGAACTGAAAGTGTCCTTTGCATTTGGCGATGATCTGATCTGTGCATTGTGTGGTCTACTGGTTCTGACTGGGAATCAATCTATCCTTAAAATCTGTTGATATCAATCAGCTCTCATTCATTATTCATGACAAAGTCTTTATCCCTTGTGGAAAAGGTTTTATATGTGATCTGAGGAGCTAAGGGATGCCACATTCTAAGTTCTGCATACCCAGGATGATAGACGCACTTAAAATTTAATTAAAAGACAGATTCCCACACTTATTTCTAGATTTTTCTTACCATTGAGTGCCTCGTGTCAAAAGGGAAGCTTCACTACACGACATTCTAAACTGATGGCTTATTTGATGTGGCTTACGTGCCAGCTCACAACCATAGCACAAATTACACCACAAAGGGAAATGCAGCAACAGAATGAGCAAAGGTACACAGGACATGCTTCATTCGTTACAAACAACAGAGCAACTTGTGGGCATTAATATTAATCACAATGTACTAAAGAAGAAAAGAAAAGCCTGCACTTCACCCTTGATCAGTCTCCTAAGTGTAACTAAAATTTAAATGCAATGGTGGCAGGCTCTTGAGAGGTAGATGAGAGGCTAGATTGGTGGAGGATGGATGAGAGAAAGGAAAATAGACTGGTAGACAGAATGTCCAAGTCACAAGCTTCAACTAATATCCATTAAATTTTGTTCATTTAAAAATGGAGAGACCTAAGACTATATTTGAATATTTGAATTACATCAGAAAAGTAACGGTGATCAAACAAATGGTTTATTCTGTGCTTGTCTTCAGTGAAGCTTAACATGATTTATATGTACAGCCATACCCAGCCTCAGAGGATTAAATTGAAGAATCATGAATAGATAAATTAATCTGTTCAAAATTACATAGGAGGGAAGCCTTGACCAACCAAATCTTAGTGTTTCACCCAGCATGAAAGCATGCTGAGACTGTCCTAAGAGAGATTTAAAAAATAGTTTTAAGTATAAAAAAATTGTAAGCTGGACAAACAGAAAAATGAAGATCGATTGTTTTTCATCTTAGATAGATTCTTACTTATTACAAATACTTTAGCAGTCACATTCAGGGTTTCCTAGTAACTATTTCTGGGTGAAATGAATGCCGTATTGTGAGAAAATTGAAAATTTAAGCGAGACTCAATATGTGTGCCAAGTGGTAGGCCTGATCAATAATCTTTAATGGTATCAAGGTTAAGGAACCCGGTAACGGTATAAAAGGAAGAAAAGAGATTGAAGGAGACTAAGAAGCATGGCGACTAAATCTAATGTGGTGTTGCCTTGGTTCTGAGAGGGGAAAATCAATGATTCTGGTCAAATCAATACATATGTATGAGCAATTTTACTATTATAGCATTTAATAACATTTTACCGTGAACATTAAGACATACACATAAAGAACTGCATATACATTAGAGAAAAGACAAGCAATTTTTCATATGCTTTAAGTAATTTGAGTTATCTTAGAAATAACTCAGTCTTTTAGATGCATAACAGATATCATCTAGAATGTTTCCTAGCATTGTTCTACCTCTTAATTATGCAACCACTTTTTACTTTTTTCTGTATTTCTTCTTTCACATATTAATTTTTGAGAAGATAGCCCAAACTCTCTGGAAATAATGTGGTGGCCTGAGTTGGACAATAAGCAAATTGCTCATCCTAGCTTGTAAAGTACCTCATATCCAAGCATCCTGAGACTTGATAATGTACCATTCACTTAACACTGTTTTATTGAACATCTCTGTCCTGTCTGACTGTCTCCAGTTCACACGGGTTATGATTTTAATCGCACAGACTCTCAGTTCTGTTTGCCAGGCACCAAAGGACTATGGACTCTTGCTGAGACTCTGTCCAAATTCCTTGTGTACTATAGAGGAATAGGGTTGGCCACGCTTGGGCCTAGGGTGATTTACAACAGAAATTAACCCAAGAGTAGCTTCAGATGGGGCCAGAAAGATCTCATTGGACAAAGACTCTTGTACCAAAGCCTGATGACCTAGTTAAGATCTTCAGATCCCATGTGGTGAAAATAATAAAACCAGACTCCCACATGCATGCTATGGAACACGTACATGAATATACAGAAACACACCACAAAACAAATAAATAATAGTTAGATAGGTAGGCAGGTAGGTAGATGGGTAGACAGACAGACAGACAGACAGATAGACAGATGGATGAAAATATGTATTTAAAAATAGTAACTTCAGAAACTTTCAAAGGCCTCTCAAATGAATGAAGTTCTAAGGAACATCAAGGGAAGAAAGGATTCCCAACTGTCTTGGTGTTGTCTCAGCCTTAGCACAGATACCCTTAACCTGTTGGTCTTTTGGTCTTCATATTTTTGTTTCTTATTCCAAGACTAAGTGAATAAAACTACGTATTAATATAAAACTCCCAATATAATGTAATCTGACTTTAGACCGAAGGATTCAAGCAAATCTATCTGTTATGGTTTGAATATAAACTTTTCCACAGGTCCACATGTTTGAACAATTGTATACAAGTTGTTTGGAGAAGCTTCTGGAACCTTCTGCAAGAGAGGCCTAGCTAGAAGAAGTGGGTCACAAGATAGTGGACTTTGAGGACTATGGTGCCCCCAAGTGCTATGCAAGAGGAAATTCCTATATATCCCACTGCCATTGATTGCCACCAACTGGTCTCACCACCATTCCTGCCTCCAATATGATATAAGCTAATTTCCCCAAACCATAAAATAAGTCCCTCTTCATTTAAATTGTTTTTGTCAGGAGTTTAGTCCCAGCAATGAAACTAGTGAGTGATATGCTATTCTTGTCTGGCAGTTGTGTCTCCACCTTACAAAAGACAGAGTTGTTTTATCCTACTTGAGATGGGTGCCTAAAGATCCCGGTTTTTCTAATCCA